>NW_026045903.1:0-300000 GCF_023898315.1 Schistocerca nitens | reverse complement strand
ACCTATTCCGGCATTACCTCTATTCGATTTTGTATTTATAACCTTGTATTCACCCTACCAGAAGTCTTGTTCCTCTTGCCACCGAACTTCACTAATTCCCACTATATCTAACTTAAATTCATCCATTTCCCTTTTTAAATTTTTTGACCTACCTGCCCGATTAAGGGATCTGACATTTCACTTTCCGATCCGTAGAACGCCAGTTTTCTTCCACCTGATAACAACGTCCACCTGAGTAGTCCCCGCCCGGGGAACCCAATTGGGGACTATTTTACCTCTGGAATATTCTACCCAAGAGGACGCCATACTCATTTAACTGTACAGTAAAGCTGCATGCCATCGGGAAAAATTACGACTGTAGTTTACCCTCGCTTTCAGCCGTTCACATTACTAGCACAGCAAGGCTGTTTCGGTTAATGTTACAAGGCCAGCTCAGTCAATCAACCAGACTGTTGCCTCTGCAGCCACTGAAATGGCTGCAGCCCCTCTTCAGGAACCACACATTTGTCTGGCGTCTGAACAGATACCCCTCTTTTGTGGCTGCATCTACGGTACGGCTATCTGTGTCGCGGAGGCACACATGCCTCTCCAACAACGGAAAGGTCCATGGTTCATGGGGGATATCAAATCATATATAAATAATTCTATTTACTTAATTTGTAGCTAGAAGATGGAACTACGTGTCACCTATATCTGAAATATTTCTTGCATTACAGCGGACAGCAACGCTTAGCATGGAACAGTGTTATTTCACTGCATGCCAGAGTGACTCCAGTAGAGTGGCAGACAATTTTTGACCTGAATCGGGCGACTTTTTTAGTGCAACAAACCCTCATTTATCTCACAACAAATCGAGTGATTTGCTGCTATTATGCATACGCTAAACAATCTGCTACGAACTTCAAAATTTCATCGAGAATCCGAATGAGAAAAAAGAATTTCTAATAAAATGAACATTGACAGTATTTTCGAGAGGATACACAGGTTATCGCCAATGTGTTGTTCACTTGAGAAATATTTGTGGTTATACACAGTGATGTTAATACAGACATATAACATTTTCTACCACTTTTGGTGAGGTATACACTCTATTACGATGGCAACTGTGTTGTCTGCAAGAAAGAGTAATATGAATTTTGATGTAGGAAATTTTTCAAGGTATGCTGTGAGGAAGTTAATTTGTGTTAACTGATCGAAATATTTACAATTACAGCTATGAAGAGTTGCTTATACGGAAATAAATGTACGAAGCCGAGTAGTGAATTATTATGTATACTGAGACGAAGAGATTTATGTTCGTTAGGTATATGAGATGATAATTATGAGATTTATGGTGCATACTGTAATAGGATTAGGCACTGATTATGATGATTACATAGAAAAGAGTGAATAATGGTTAGAGCACAGTGACATTGTTTCTTATTATAGTCCACTTTTATGCAATGTACATGCGTTTCATGTTTATAAGCCAAAACAGTAAGTTTTGAAAAGATGTGGCTAGATAACAAAAGTGAACGATGGTAACTTGATTCCAAACAACACAGTTATTTCTTTGTTGTGAAATTGATGATTATTTGACGCAAATTATTCAGCCTTTCACTAAATATAGTGCCATTTCTTTCATCGTAACAGCACAAATGTAGCAATTGTGGAAATTTTACAGTAATTAGTGCAAGTTTTTGTCTTGATTTGAGCCCGAATTATGTTTTACAAAGATTTTGCTCAGATTGATTGTTACTTTGTAGCGTGTCACATTCTTTTAGCATGTGGTATCTCACTGAGCTTTTTAAGACTTATCTTTGTGATAGTGGTTATTTTCTTGTTTATACCGATGAATGACATTTCTTTTCTGCCTTGTATATAGCTACATGCACGCCAAATTTAACTTCTACTGAATCCTGTTGAACTGATCTGCCTTTCTTTTGTCTAACAGATAAATTTTACATGTTTGTGAAATGATTTCATAACAATATTGTTCATCACTATAGGTGTTTGGGAAATTTTGGAAGTGAAGATGAAATTCATCACTCGCGAGGTGTGACATGGTTACACAATATACTTAAATTGAGGAAAAGAGCAATAAAGCAAATGAGATGCAGGAATTACGCGATATTAGAATTTTTTGTTTTCACCTTTATTCTTTTTGCTATAGAATAAGATAAAATTCTTTTATATATTTTTTTCTACTGACATGTTTGATATTGCAGACTAACTGTCTTCTTGTATTTACATATGATGTAAGATAATAACATGCATTGCCTTAGCTTAAGGAATTTTCAGGTTGAATTGCCCTGTTACATTTGTGTCATATATTGAGTTTCTGTATAATGCATCCACTCTTCATAAAATGTTACTATAAGTGGCAGTGCCATTAGTATAATAACAATGTTAAGTGTAGTACTATAGTTAGCTCTGATAAGTAATAAAAGATGTTTAAGAAGTCATGAAAGGTGCATAAGAAAGTGAAAATCTAAGAAAAGAAACCGTACTACATGTACATGTGCAAAGAAATGGTTACAAAGATGAAGTGATAAGATAGGGTAAATGTTATATAAAATATGATTAGGTAAAGGGAAAGATGACAAATGGTTAGGTAGGTATATGGAGCTAAAACAAATGAATTTATATGAATATGTGAAATATATGACAGAAAGAAGCAAAGCGGTAAAGTAAAAAATCGCTTTTTTTTTTGAATTTTCATGAAATTATTTGCAAAATGATTAAAATGCACAGACTAAAATATGACATATAACCAGATAGAATGTTAATTACTAACCACATCAGGTATAATAATACACTGACGTTTGATTGCATAAAGTATTAATTTATTGTGAACCTCAGTAACTCCCTAATTCACGTTATTCCTAATTACATACCTGCGTTCTTCCTTATCTGGGTTTATGATCACTACCCTCATGTGTTTATTTCTTGTGTGTGATCACTATCCTTACGTGTTTCTTTCTACTTCACACTCCATACTTTTGTGTATTTTGTATACGAAAATGGATAAATATTTATCTGAATAGTGTTTTCTGTAGGTCATGCTTTACACAAGTAATAATTATTTATTATCATGCCTATTACTATACATGGTTTCACATGATTTACTTGTCTGATGTTGCTATAATTCACTATTGTAAAATCATGATGCCATTTTTTCTTGCTTTTTTATAGACATAGTTATCTGTTGTTACCATTACACTACATGTGCAGTCCATATGCACAACTATGTAAACTCTTATTGCTCCTGTCTGAATTAAGGTAGGCCCTAACTGTATACTGTAAATGTAAGAAATCGTAACTGAATGACGATTCGCCACAAATGATTGATGACAGAACAGACGAACTGTGTCTGCTAATTACATACTGAAATATTTTCTGCCAAATGTTGGTATACTTCACCAATACAAGCAGCAGCAGAATTTTACTAGGAACGCTTCGATACTACAAGAGGGCTTTGGAATTATCAATGGATCTACAACCTGCTTCAATATTACACTATTACGTATTTTTACTGCTTGTGCATGTGTAGAGTTGTCAGATGAGAATTGCACTTAGTCTCACAGTCTCACTTCCACATAAACTCCCACAACAGTGACATAATTGCAGTGTGCTAGAGAAACTTCGGTCGTTTGTGACCACGACACTTTCTACCCACTTTCATTGTGCAAATAACTGTTACCATGTGTGATTGTCTTCCAGAAATGTGGGTCTTGTGTCGTATAGACACACTTTAAACTATTTCCTGTGTGCGGCAAAAAAACACTATTCATCACCAGTACTAATTGCTAAAATACGAAATGTGACATATGAACTTTCAAAATAGTCCTGTGCAGAACGTTCTCATAGACGTCATGAAACATCATAACCTACTTTTGGTGAATTCTACTGATTATTTCATTCACATGTTCTTGAATTTTTCTGTTTATATGTACGTTCCTATCCATAATGTTTAGAATTTTGCCCTCGTCCCATTCTTGTATGACATTACCTTCAAGCAAAATTGTACTCGGCAAAGGTGGAGGGTATGTAAGGTGGGTATGTCGTTTTGGTTTATGTATGTTATAAATGGACTCTTCAGAGACATGAAGTTACGTTACTGTTAAACAATCTGTAGTCTTGTAGTGGCACGGCCTTTGCCCCTGCACACTTTGACAGATTCTTAGTTGAAGTGTGGTAACCGATGGACGTATTTAGTAGTGTTGTGATTGTATCTGTTGGGAGAAGAAAATATTACTGTAAAGGTCAGCAAGGATGAATGTAACGTAAGCAGTGAAATGAGAAAAGAAGGTAAACTTCGAATAATTATTATTTTTTTTTAAAGAGAAGATATATGAGGTAAGACTGCAGCACTCCGCAGCTAGTTTGACGGAATGTTTATTGTCAGCTAGTTAACTTTGTTCACTTGCTCAGAGCTGAGAGAAAGAACACTCCACTTCCCTGAGTCATGCATTAACATGTCAAGTGATTAAGCTCTTTGGATTTTAAAGAAATTCTCTGTTGACACAGCACCTTTTTAAAATCATTGTTCACTTTGTTACGGATAGTACTGTTCACACCTATGTTATGCGTGAACATCATGCGTGAAGATCACGCGCTTCATTCTAACATCGCTGTCTTGGAATATCATTTCATAGGCATGGTTAATCGCTCCAGTCCACTGTTTAAAGAAAGTTTATCGTTACATACTACCACATTGCACAGTATGGTATGCAACAGTTTGAATATCATATGGATATTTTACTTAAAAACAAAAATCTATATTAGCCGCCGGATTCTTGCTGTTGTACTTTCGAGAAATCTGCAACAGTTTTGTCATGATGCACGGTAAGTGGAAATTTTTATTGGGTCCAGATAATTGTTGTACTTCAGTTGAGCATTTTATATAAAGGCAAGTTGTATTCAGATCTGCTTAAGTTCATTTCAAATTCGTTTCTGTTTAGTCAAGGGTTAACATACGAGTTGGATAACAGTTTGTGGATACATAGTTTTGGTAACACGTGCTCGTCTTATAGAGCGGGAGACAAATTTGGGCTAAGTTTGACACAGAAACACATAGCGGGGGCTTACAACTTGTCAGGTCCTTGTCACGTCGAGTTGCTGCCCTATGCTGGGCACGATACAATATTAGTAGCTATCCCACGAGTTTTGTCTTGTCGTTCAGTGTATAAAGCTCATTATCATTTCATCATCACCAGTGGAAGGCAACGGGAAACCACTACCGGAATCTCTTCCCTAGACGCCCATGCGGTGGACCTCTCTGATGGGGCTACCCCCATAACTAGACGTGCCGTAAGGCAGAATACAAAGTGTTTTTTTTTTTCTTTGTGTTACTGTTGTCGCGTTCTGCCGAGCTTCTTGGGAAATTCCAGTTAATTTTTTATTTATTTATTTATTTTATTTAAAAATAAGTCATTTCGCTACAGATGGCCGTACCGTAGGTGCAACCACAACGGAGGGGTATCTGTTGAGAGGCCAGACAAACATGTGGTTCCTGAAGAGGGGCAGCAGCCTTTTCAGTAGTTGCAGGGGCAACAGTCTGGATGATTGACTGATCTGGCCTTGTAACATTAACCAAAACGGCCTTGCTGTGCTGGTACTGCGAACGGCTGAAAGCAAGGGGAAACTACAGCCGTAATTTTTCCCGAGGACATGCAGCTCTACTGTATGATTAAATGATGATGGCGTCCTCTTGGGTAAAATATTCCGGAGGTAAAATAGTCCCCCATTCGGATCTCCGGGCGGGGACTACTCAAGAGGACGTCGTTATCAGGAGAAAGAAAACTGGCGTTCTACGGATCGGAGCGTGGAATGTCAGATCACTTAATCGGGCAGGTAGGTTAGAAAATTTGAAAAGGGAAATGGATAGGTTAAGGTTAGATATAGTGGGAATTAGTGAAGTTCGGTGGCAGGAGGAACAAGACTTTTGGTCAGGTGATTACAGGGTTATAAATACAAAATCAAATAGGGGTAATGCAGGACTAGGTTTAATAATGAATAAAAAAATAGGAGTGCGGGTTAGCTACTACAAACAGCATAGTGAACGCATTATTGTGGCCAAGATAGACACAAAGCCCATGCCTACTACAGTAGTACAAGTTTATATGCCAACTAGCTCTGCAGATGATGAAGAAATAGATGAAATGTATGACGAGATAAAAGAAATTATTCAGGTAGTGAAGGGAGACGAAAATTTAATAGTCATGGGTGACTGGAACTCGTCAGTAGGAAAAGGGAGAGAAGGAAACGTAGTAGGTGAATATGGATTGGGGGGAAGGAATGAAAGAGGAAGCCGCCTTGTAGAATTTTGCACAGAGCATAACTTAATCATAGCTAACACTTGGTTCAAGAATCATGAAAGGAGGCTGTATACATGGAAGAAGCCAGGAGATACTGACAGGTTTCAGATAGATTATATAATGGTAAGACAGAGATTTAGGAACCAGGTTTTAAATTGTAAGACATTTCCTGGGGCAGATGTGGATTCTGACCACAATCTATTGGTTATGAACTGCAGATTGAAACTGAAGAAACTGCAAAAAGGTGGGAATTTAAGGAGATGGGACCTGGATAAACTGAAAGAACCAGAGGTTGTAGAGAGTTTCAGGGAGAGCATAAGGGGACAATTGACAGGAATGGGGGAAAGAAATACAGTAGAAGAAGAATGGGTAGCTCTGAGGGATGAAGTGGTGAAGGCAGCAGACGATCAAGTAGGTAAAAAGACGAGGGCTAATAGAAATTCTTGGGTAACAGAAGAAATATTGAATTTAATTGATGAAAGGAGAAAATATAAAAATGCAGTAAATGAAGCAGGCAAAAAGGAATACAAACGTCTCAAAAATGAAATCGACAGGAAGTGCAAAATGGCTAAGCAGGGATGGCTAGACGACAAATGTAAGGATGTAGAGGCTTGTCTCACTAGGGGTAAGATAGATACTGCCTACAGGAAAATTAAAGAGACCTTTGGAGAGAAGAGAACCACTTGTATGAATATCAAGAGCTCAGATGGAAACCCAGTTCTAAGCAAAGAAGGGAAGGCAGAAAGGTGGAAGGAGTATATAGAGGGTTTATACAAGGGAGATGTACTCGAGGACAATATTATGGAAATGGAAGAGGATGTAGATGAAGACGAAATGGGAGATAAGATACTGCGTGAAGAGTTTGACAGAGCACTGAAAGACTTGAGTCGAAACAAGGCCCCGGGAGTAGACAACATTCCACTAGAACTACTGATGGCCTCGGGAGAGCCAGTCATGACAAAACTCTACCATCTAGTGAGCACGATGTATGAGACAGGTGAAATACCCTCAGACTTCAAGAAGAATATAATAATTCCAATCCCAAAGAAAGCAGGTGTTGACAGATGTGAAAATTACCGAACTATCAGTTTAATAAGTCACAGCTGCAAAATACTAACGCGAATTCTTTACAGACGAATGGAAAAACTGGTAGAAGCCGACCTCGGGGAAGATCAGTTTGGATTCCGTAGAAATGTTGGAACACGTGAGGCAATACTGACCTTACGACTTATCTTGGAAGAAAGATTAAGAAAAGGCAAACCTACGTTTCTAGCATTTGTAGACTTAGAGAAAGCTTTTGACAATGTTGACTGGAATACTCTCTTTCAAATTCTGAAGGTGGCAGGGGTAAAGTACAGGGAGCGAAAGGCTATTTACAATTTGTACAGAAACCAGATGGCAGTTATAAGAGTCGAGGGGCATGAAAGGGAAGCAGTGGTTGGGAAAGGAGTGAGACAGGGTTGTAGCCTCTCCCCGATGTTATTCAATCTGTATATTGAGCAAGCAGTAAAGGAAACAAAAGAAAAGTTCGGAGTAGGTATTAAAATTCATGGAGAAGAAGTAAAAACTTTGAGGTTCGCCGATGACATTGTAATTCTGTCAGAGACAGCAAAGGACTTGGAAGAGCAGTTGAACGGAATGGACAATGTCTTGAAAGGAGGATATAAGATGAACATCAACAAAAGCAAAACGAGGATAATGGAATGTAGTCAAATTAAGTCAGGTGATGCTGGGGGAATTAGATTAGGAAATGAGACACTTAAAGTAGTAAAGGAGTTTTGCTATTTAGGGAGTAAAATAACCGATGATGGTCGAAGTAGAGAGGATATAAAATGTAGACTGGCAATGGCAAGGAAAGCGTTTCTCAAGAAGAGAAATTTGTTAACATCGCGTATAGATTTAGGTGTCAGGAAGTCGTTTCTGAAAGTATTTGTATGGAGTGTAGCCATGTATGGAAGTGAGACATGGACGATAACTAGTTTGGACAAGAAGAGAATAGAAGCTTTCGAAATGTGGTGCTACAGAAGAATGCTGAAGATAAGGTGGGTAGATCACGTAACTAATGACGAGGTATTGAATAGGATTGGGGAGAAGAGAAGTTTGTGGCACAACTTGACTAAAAGAAGGGATCGGTTGGTAGGACATGTTTTGAGGCATCAAGGGATCACAAATTTAGCATTGGAGGGCAGCGTGGAGGGTAAAAATCGTAGAGGGAGACCAAGAAATCAATACACTAAGCAGATTCAGAAGGATGTAGGTTGCAGTAGGTACTGGGAGATGAAGAAGCTTGCACAGGATAGAGTAGCATGGAGAGCTGCATCAAACCAGTCTCAGGACTGAAGACCACAACAACAACAAAGTCATTTCGCATATCTGTATAAAATTTTAATTTATTTTCAAGCAATTAATGGCAAATGGTTCAAATGGCTCTGAGCACTATGGGACTCAACTGCTGTGGTCATCAGTCCCCTAGAACTTAGAACTACTTAAACCTAACTAACCTAAGGACATCACACACATCCATGCCCGAGGCAGGATTCGAACCTGCGACCGTAGCAGTCGCACGGTTCCGGACTGCGCGCCTAGAACCGCGAGACCACCGCGGCCGGCAAGCAATTAATAATGAAGGAGGAGTACCCAAATGGCCTTGCCGCAGTGGTAATACCGGTTTCCGTCAGGTCACCGAAATTAAGTGGTGTCACCCCTGGGCAGCACTTTGATGGGTGACCGTTTGGATCTGCTAAGCGCTGTTCGGTGCGCTCAGCCCTTGTAAGGTCAGCTGAGGAGTTATCTGACTGAGAAGTAGCGGCTGCAGTCACGAAAGCTGGCAGCGGCCGGGAAAGCGGTGCACTGACCACATGCGCATCCATTGAACTGAGGATGACGCGGCGGTCGGTCGGAACCGTCGGTCATTCGGAGGCCTGTTAGGGCGATTCTGAGTCTTAATTTAGAAAGAACAGACCTTTTTATGAAAAAAATTTGGTTTATTGTTTCTTAATTGGTATTCAATTAACTGGAATTTCCCAAGAAGCTCGGCAGAACGCGACAACAGTAACACTAAGAAAAAAAAAAACACTTTGTATTCTGCCTTACGGCACGTCTAGTTATGGGGGTAGCCCCATCAGAGAGGTCCACCGCATGGGCGTCTAGGGAAGAGATTCCGGTAGTGGTTTCCCGTTGCCTTCCACTGGTGATGATGAAATGATAATGAGGGCAACACAACACCCAGTCCCTGAGCGGAGAAAATCTCCGACACAGCCAGGAATCGAACCTGGGCCCCTTGGCGTGACAGACCGCCGCGCTGACCACTCAGCTATCGGGGCGGACATTACGAAGATAACACTTGTTAATGTTCAGCAAAGTTTTACAGAACATTAGAAAATGTTTCCTATTTAATGTTAATATTTCCATTTGTAAATAAATACAAAATGAAGTAGAAATTAATACTGAGAATCGAACCAACAACTTTGCTACGCACACCGCAAACGCGGCGCATTTAACGCGTTGCCCTCAACAGCGCTTCAGAACTGAAAAGGGCCGGCTTGGATTGTCTCTTTGTTAGTAATAATTAAAAGTATAATTGTCGAAAAGGGCACATCTATGGCATCATAAGTTCACTGTGGGCTGCCACAGGAGGACATACGCAAACCAGACACACTTCGCGAAATTCCAACTAAAGAAAAAAAGAAACGAGGCTGATTTCGCCTAGGTCACAGGCTTGCAGGCATTACCAGAAGGTCCTGGTGCAAGACGAATCAGAAGTGCTGTTTTGTCAAGAGCCGGAAACAGCGGTGAGGGAGACAAGGGAGGAAACCAGTTGCAGTGTCCAGTGCGTCGGACCTTCTGGAATGGAACGCAGTGCCCACGGAATGTCGCGCCAGGCCTCCATCGGAATTCGGTGAATCCTGCCACTGCAGCAGCCGCACCACCGGCTCATATATAAATCCTGTCCGAACCGGAATCCGGCGCCACCGGCACACAGCCGAATTGTCCGCACATATTGCGGTGCGGCTGCCGTCGCTGCGAAACGAAACTTCGACCGCAGAACTTCTGACGCGCAGGCCTACATGGTTAGTATCAGTCTCCCCTCTGCCGCGTTACTTGTGTCTCTCTCTACCTGCTCAACAATTTCCCTCCGCATCACCGCGAGACAGGTGCTCTCGCCACAGGTTACTGCTGACCACAAAACACAGACATATCAAAACACTGGCAGCACCTGTACTGTTTAGTGTATCAGCGAAATTTGTCCTATTATTGCGTAATGCTCCTCTGCAGCATATAAACCTTCTGTCGGGCGCAGTATTTTTCGCAACGAGATAGCGCGCACTGTATCAAATTGATCATATCGCTTATTCACGTGATTACTTATTAAATTTCATTAAGAAAACACAGAATAAATTAAAAATATCTTTAAAGAAATACACAGAAGACATAAGAGCACAACAGCAATAGAAATATGATAGATTCAAATTTCTTTTCGCCTTTTCTCACTTTCTTCTTTATTACATTCCACTAATGAAACTCATTATAAATGCAATGAACACATAGTGTGTTGTGGGGCGATCACTCTGTTTTAGAAATAATTCAAAAGCCAAGGACGCTTAAACTTTATTTCTGCGACAGTGATTTTATATCTACTGGTCTGCCTCATGTATCGTTATATCCAAATAATTTATACATGTTAAGCTACATTCAGATCCGATGATGACACCTTTAGTGTGTTGAAACCGATCATCCAGTAAACAGTAAGCGATCTTGGCTTTTTCATTATAAATGACGAATATCTTTACAGAAAGGCAAAGATGACATTATAGCACAATAACAATCGTAGCATTACGTATTCGGTTGTATCGTCGTCAGTTTTGGACAGCGGTAACATACACTCCTGGAAATGGAAAAAAGAACACATTGACACCGGTGTGTCAGACCCACCATACTTGCTCCGGACACTGCGAGAGGGCTGTACAAGCAATGATCACACGCACGGCACAGCGGACACACCAGGAACCGCGGTGTTGGCCGTCGAATGGCGCTAGCTGCGCAGCATTTGTGCACCGCCGCCGTCAGTGTCAGCCAGTTTGCCGTGGCATACGGAGCTCCATCGCAGTCTTTAACACTGGTAGCATGCCGCGACAGCGTGGACGTGAACCGTATGTGCAGTTGACGGACTTTGAGCGAGGGCGTATAGTGGGCATGCGGGAGGTCGGGTGGACGTACCGCCGAATTGCTCAACACGTGGGGCGTGAGGTCTCCACAGTACATCGATGTTGTCGCCAGTGGTTGGCGGAAGGTGCACGTGCCCGTCGACCTGGGACCGGACCGCAGCGACGCACGGATGCACGCCAAAACCGTAGGATCCTACGCAGTGCCGTAGGGGACCGCACCGGCACTTCCCAGCAAATTAGGGACACTGTTGCTCCTGGGGTATCGGCGAGGACCATTCGCAACCGTCTCCATGAAGCTGGGCTACGGTCCCGCACACCGTTAGGCCGTCTTCCGCTCACGCCCCAACATCGTGCAGCCCGCCTCCAGTGGTGTCGCGACAGGCGTGAATGGAGGGACGAATGGAGACGTGTCGTCTTCAGCGATGAGAGTCGCTTCTGCCTTGGTGCCAATGATGGTCGTATGCGTGTTTGGCGCCGTGCAGGTGAGCGCCACAATCAGGACTGCATACGACCGAGGCACACAGGGCCAACACCCGGCATCATGGTGTGGGGAGCGATCTCCTACACTGGCCGTACACCACTGGTGATCGTCGAGGGGACACTGAATAGTGCACGGTACATCCAAACCGTCATCGAACCCATCGTTCTACCATTCCTAGACCGGCAAGGGAACTTGCTGTTCCAACAGGACAATGCACGTCCGCATGTATCCCGTGCCACCCAAGGTGCTCTAGAAGGTGTAAGTCAACTACCCTGGCCAGCAAGATCTTCGGAACTGTCCCCCATTGAGCATGTTTGGGACTGGATGAAGCGTCGTCTCACGCGGTCTGCACGTCCAGCACGAACGCTGGTCCAACTGAGGCGCCAGGTGGAAATGGCATGGCAAGCCGTTCCACAGGACTACATCCAGCATCTCTACGATCGTCTCCATGGGAGAATAGCAGCCTGCATTGCTGCGAAAGGTGGATATACACTGTACTAGTGCCGACATTGTGCATGCTCTGTTGCCCGTGTCTATGTGCCTGTGGTTCTGTCAGTGTGATCATGTGATGTATCTGACCCCAGGAATGTGTCAATAAAGTTTCCCCTTCCTGGGACAATGAATTCACGGTGTTCTTATTTCAATTTCCAGGAGTGTATGAGGAATTTTACCACAGTCAGAACAAAAAGGTTCAATGTGCATCAAACAGACGCTTTTGGCACATTTTGCAACAATATTTTGTGATTCTTTTCTTTACTGTGCAGGTATTACACCCTTTCCTCTAGCTTGCAGGCCGTCCGCTGTGGCCGAGCGGTTCTAGGCGCTTCAGTCCGGAACCGCGCAGCTGCTATGGTCGCAGGTTCGAATCCTGCCTCGAGTATGGATGTATGGGAAGTCCTTAGGTTAGTTAGGTTCAAGTAGTTCTAAGTCTGGGGGACTGATGACCTCAGATGTTAAGTCCCATAGTGCTCAGAGCCATTTGGACAATCTTGCTTGCAGTTGTTTTTACTCCTTTTCTGCTTTCGTCTTCTGCTTCATCTTCACACGTTGGCCTATAATGTTTTAACCTCAGCTGAAGATCCATGTAAAATCCTTCGAACCAAGTGAGGTAGAAGTAATGCATGAGATAGGAATCTTTTCCTTCTGATACAGTTCTCATCGTTGCGACAACAGATTACTTCTGCATTTATTCCACTGATACTGATCACTACAAAAAATATAACCATGGACAAACGGCGCCCGTTTCTTACAACATTGTACGAAGAGGTCAACTTATGTGTATTGTCGACTCCACCTTTGGTGCTATTATAAAATGTTGCAATCGATGGCTTTAGTTTATCTCCAGTGTCAGTATCTATTAAATTATTGTAATGCAAACTTGATGCTACGATCACGCACTTCCCCTTTCTAGGAACATAGGAAACTAGTACATCTTTTCTTGAAGCAAAAAAGTGTACTGTTGGCCGCTCTTCCTTTACATGTAGCAAACTACGGAGGAATCTCACGCTTGTTTTTCTTCATAGTTCCAACAAAAGAAAGATTTTTCCTTCGTAACTCTTCTATCAAGCCAATATTAGTAAACCAGCTGTCTGCAGTCATGTTTCGACCTGACTGATAAATAGGTTCACATAGTCGCAGAACAACATTGGAAGATTTATTGCTATGTGATATGATCCTTCTGGTTGCAACCCAGTATATATTTCCAGGTTATACAGGTAAAATACTTGGGAATCTACAAGTGCACATATCTCAATCCCATATTTGTTTGGTTTGCTAGGTATATGTTGGCGAAAACTGCACCTTCCACGGAATTCTTCCAGTTTCTCATCTAATGTAACATTTTCTCCGGGCGTATAGAATTTCTGGCAGTTCTGTACAAATATAGAAAATATTGTCTAATCTACTCCTTCCTCGCGAGTTGCACGATTGTAAAATCTAAGACACCGTATAATGAATTTCAAACGTTTTATATTCATTACGAGGCGAAATTTCTCAGTGCCATCCCCATCTGTTCCCCACAGATCGACTAAGCTTTGTCTGTTACTTTTGTTTACTTCTGCTAAAACTAACAGACCGCTAAAGGCTTTCAATTCAATAATGTCCATTTGTTTTACGTCTCTCTCTTGCTGGAATGAACTTTAGACGCTCTCAATATACTGATTTGTACCGTACACAAAACTATAGCAGACAAAAATTTCGTCGTCTATTAGGCAATTCCAGTATTCCAAAGGCTTCCTCGCTGCTTTTGCTACACCTGTAGGTGCAGGTAACTTCCGAATAATATCGAGAGCCCTGAATCACGGGTAACTTCCGAATAATATCGAGAGCCCTGAATCACACTCTCTGCGATGGTGGAACTTTATTCCATTTTGTCTCTTTGTCCCTTCCAGTACAGCAATGGCCGTTTTCCTCGTGTACTTTCTCGTCATCTTCACTGTCTGCTTCCTGTGTTTCTGAATCTCCCGGCCGGACTTCAACTATGTCATCACCATCTGCGTCCACTTTGTCTTCAAAATCCTCTTGAAATTCATTATTATCCTCTTCGAATAGAATCTTTTCGATTTCTGCAACATGATTTGGTTCGAGGAGGTTATATGTCTTACTATAGCCAGCCATCACATATATCCCACATAAATTCATAAAATTCCTGTAAAAAACGCAATCGGGCGCGGTGTATCAATTTTATACTTGATGTTCAAACAACTTTAAAGGACTACCAAACCCTTCGAAAAGAATATAAGTGCATTTTATATTCTAAGTTGGCACACTAACTTATGTTGATAAAGAAATTACCCACTGAAATGTAAAGGGAACGGGCGCGGTGCACCAAACTGAGCAATCAGCAAATATCTCGACAAGAGAGCAGTCGCGTTGTTACTGAAGCACACAGCAGTGGAAGTCGTTCGGAGAAGGGAAGCTACTAGCGAGAAGGAGCCAGAGCTGCCAATCGCTGACAAATGATTTACAGAAAAATCGACACGTATCAATTTGAACAGCCGCGCCCGACGGAAGGTTAAATGTGGTTCTTTTTTTGCGCTACCCTAACTACTTCTGCATCTACGTCTATACTTCCAAGCCCACCTTATGATGTTGGCAGATGGAGCTTCTGGCACTATCATAATTTCGTCCTTTCTCTTACATTCTATAGTGTTTCGAATTATTAGGTAAGCAGTATTTAGTTATTTGCATTTACAGGGATTGGACAAAAATGTGGAAACACTGCGAGAAATACATGTTTGAACATAAAAGCAGACGTTAGCCAACCCTGCAGGTTGTGCTGTTGTATTTGACCACAAACCTGTGCAACGCCCTATTTGCGTTTCGAGTGTCAGTAAGGATCAGAAGAGTGTTCTCCGTAGTTGTGAGTGCAAATATTGGAGCTAATTGAATTCCAGCGTGGGCAAATTGTTGGTACTAGGTTGGTACGTCATCCCATGAGAAAGGTAGCTGTAGAGTTTGGCGTTTCAAGAGGCTCTGTATCGATGATTTGTACCGCATACAGGGAAAGCGGGATAATCATCTACTATGTCACAATGCGGGCAGAGGTATGTGTAGAGTGGCCATAACAGACGGTCACTGAGGGGTGACGAAAATTAAGAGCATTACAGCTACAAAATTGACTGCAGAACCGAATGTTGCACCTGTGAACCACATCAGCACCAAACAAAGGGAGCTCCATAACCATGAAATTGTAGGGTCAGCTGGAATTCCAAAACCATTCATCAGTGATGAAGATGCCTGCTGAGCCCAGACTACGGACCACTTGAAAAATGTCATTTGGGTCTGTTGTGTCCTGTTTCACACTGCTTCCAACTTCTGTCCAGATTGTAAAGTGGTGTGGTCTCCTGACTTTCATTTCTTACATATTCCGTCCTCTCAATCGTATTCTGCACATCAAGAGGCTTCATTCGAACCTGATAAGGTAGAGTCAATTTCGTATGAATACATGTAAGCGATATGCAGATCTAATATGTAAATCACAAATGCGCACCGAGGTTGAAAAAGTCGAGGCTGGCGTACACAACATGACGGCCACAGGAATTTTCGTTCTAAAGAGGAAACCAGCCCACTGGCAAGACCGTCCCTTCAGAGGGCTGGGTCAACAATATACCTACTTCGGCAGAAGCTACCGCCGAGAGAGGACAGCTTTTGCCAGAGCGAACGGATAACGGCCCCCGTGTTCAACTTAAAAGCAAATTCCATTACATTGTGTGGGAGCGCCCAGAAGACACATTTTTTGACGGACCGACTGCATAGTTACGGAGTTCTCTCAGGAGGACAGTATATGGCTAATGGAGATGCTACAGATTTCCCCATCGGTCGACTTAAACGAAACTTCATTCCCCCGTTTAAAAGAGCAATGCTGACTGGCGGAATATTTGCGACGCAAAGAGTCAGAGGAGTGAGGGAAGACAGCGAATGATATACTCTTGTAACTTTTCCAGAAAGAGGGGCCGTTCCATTGTCGCTCTTGGAGTGGGAATATCTAACGAGATCGAGTGCACTTGTACGTGTACACAGAGAGCGAGGAACAAAGTCTCTCCTCAGTACTTCACTGGGAGAGCACCTCTGTCGTTAGTGAATCGGAGTGACACTCTATATTGAGTCGCTCGTGATTAAGCATTGTTCACTGTGTCGGCCGCCACACTTATTGTGTGGTGTGAACACGGACAGAGTACTAGTTAAACGCCTGTGAGTGAGTATTGAGTGGCATCGCGGTGGACTGGTTATCTGACTGGTGTACCACGCCAACAGTTAGCCTAGGGGCAGATAGGAGTCCTTGACTTCATCAAGTTTGATTGGCGAAGGTCAATCCAGATAGAAAGAGACAGTTGTGTTATTTGTCAGCAGCGAGCGACGCAGGCAGCAGTCGTCGCAGCTCACGATATTGTGCGCTACAGTTTATGGGAGCCCCATGTGTCCTCCATAACAGTACACTCCATTACATTTCTAACGCGACAGCCTTGACCATACCTAGAAAAGTTATTCAAGTTGTGTAGGCGCAGGTCTCAGCCATTCTGTCGAGTAAATAACATTCTTAAAGAAAAGGGAGAAAAGAACCTTTCCATATTTTGTAAAATAATAGTATTCCTATCCATCTACTGTTCCGAAAAAAACGCTGAAATTTATTATTTTTCTTATAAGAAAAAGTTTCACTTGATTTCTCAGAATTTTTTGCTACTAATAATATTTTTCGTTTGTTTAATGTTTTTCTTACAGTAACTAGCAATACTCCAGAAACCAAGTATTCCACTAGTTACGTAAGAATATAGAATATTTTTGTCTTTTCCTTACAGTGGACGACTCCAGAGGATATTTGTTGCTGAATGTTTTTCAAGCAGTTCTCGTTGGTACATTAGGAGCGTCTGTGACTCCTGTAGTAGTGTGAGGTGTAAACTGTTTCATGCAGGAGCCAAAGGGTACTTGTTGGATCAATCCATTACACAACTTGACAAAATAAAACCCACGATTGAAGAATGAAATACGGTGTGGTGTAGCGATGATTTGGGCAGTTATATCGCGGTATTTCATGGCTCTCATAGTTATTCTGCGAGGGAGCATTACTGCCAAATGTCACGTGACCATTCTGGTTGATGAAGTACATATCATGGCACAGTATTTGTTCCCAAATGGTGATGCTATCTTTAAGACGACTGGATCCCTGTTCACACAGCTCACATCGTCCAGGACTGCTCTTGTGAGAAGGAAGATGAATTTGTCGCATCTCTCCTGGCCGCGCCGGCCGGAGTGGCCAAGCGGTTCTAGGCGCTACAGTCTGGAACCGCGCGACGGCTACGGTCGCAGGTTCGAATCCTGCCTCGGGCATGGATGTGTGTAATGTCCTTAGGTTAGTTAGGTTTAAGTAGTTCTAAGTTCTAGGGGACTGATGACCTCAGCAGTTAAGTCCCATAGTGCTCAGAGCCATTTGAACCAATTTTTTCTCCTGGCCGCCACATTCACCAGATGTCAATATTATGGAGCCTTAGAGGTGTACTCTGGAGAAAAGGGTCCATGATCACTATGCACTTCCATCACCGTAACCTAATCCTGTAACTATTTTGCAGGGCGAATGGTATTATATTCCTTAGAAAACCGTAGATGATCTGTATTTATCCACTCCTAGAGGACTAGAATCAGTTTTGAATGACAACAGCTTTCCCACAGCTTACACCGAGATGACTGAAGGCATGGCATACCTACTAACTGAGTGTCGGGCCTCCGTTTGCACAGTGTAGTGCGGACTCAACAGATCCCTGCTGAAATATTGAGCCATGCTGTCTCTATAGTCGTTCATAATTGCGAAAATGTTGCCGGTGCAAGATTTTGTGATCGAACTGACATATCGATCATGTTCGATGGGATTCATTTCGGGTGATCGATCTGGCTCGACAAATCATTCGCTCGAATTGTCCAAAATGTTATAAACCACCTGCAAACAATTGGAAAAATATTTTGCCGGGCACAGTTTGTCAAAAAGATCTTCCGGGCGGGGCAAAGGAAAAGTAGCAGTCACAAGTTGAGGATTCACAGTTGCCTTGAAGTCCACACAAAGTCTCAATTTTCCGGAAGGTTTTGGTAAAATTACTAAGGGTGAGGCCCAGAGAGAAGCCCGCACATGTTCAATTACACCTTGTGATACTAAATCGTGTAATGTTCTTGCGACCTCATCACGCAATGCGTGGGGAACATTGCGCGCTCTGAAAAATTTCGGTTGTGCGTTTTCTTTCAGTTCCAAATGCGCTTCATAGTCCTTAGCGCAACCAAGGCCCGGTGCAAAAATGTCTGCAAATTCTTCACAAAGACTAGAAACACTGGCGGAAGGCACAGTCTGATTCACTGATAGGACCTGATTTACTACAGACAAATTAAACAATTGAAACAAATCTAAACCAAACAAGTTCACTGCAGTAGAAGAACGAAGAACGTAAAATGAAACAAGTTTCGTTTGTCCCTTGTATGTTGCAAGAAGGCTGCACTGTCCTAACACAGGGATATGCTGTCCTGAGTAACTATGTAACTTAACATTTGCGGCACGCAATGGCGGTTTGCCCAGTTGTTTGTACGCGTCGTGATTGAGCAATGAAACTGCAGCTCTGGTATCGAGCTGGAATGGTATCACTTTGCCTTCAAAGTCTAAGTCCACAAAAAGTTTATTGTCCTGCTGACGACAAGAGCGACTGTCACGTGCAATTTGAACTGATACAGGTACAGAAGCACTTGCGACTTTACGGGATTTTCGGCGACGTCGACGCACACTTTTGGTGGGACGAACATAGTCACTGTTAGCTAAAGTGTCACTGGACGGGTTGGAATGAACTACATGAATGTCCATGGGCGAAGGTCCACGAGCCTGATTGTCCTGGGTTCGATTCCGGCGCGAAGCAAAGGGCCTGGAATTATTGTGATTGTCTGATCTAAGCCTTTTCGGGCAAACACTTTGAACATGTCCTTTCTTTTGACAGTAAAAGCAAATAGCTTGGCGTGACGGGCAATTTTCACGCGAATGTCTAGTGGCACACCGCGGGCATGATTTCACTGCAGTTGCTTGCTTACGCGGCGCACGTGTTTGCAAGGTAGGCTGCCGCTGCGGTAACGGGCGCAAGGGCTGCTTAGCGTCCCGTGCAGCGGGCCCGGCGGGCCGGTTAATGTGACACACTGCTGGCGAAGTTTCAAATGAGTCCTGAGCAAAGTCAAGTGTGTCTTGCCTATCCAATATGTCTATCACTTGTTGAAGGGAGGGATTAACGAGTTTCAAAATCTGTTCCCTTATGCAAACATCAGAAACGTTCTGTGCTATTGCATCACGCACCATTGTATCTGAATAAGGAAGTCCACAGTCACATTCAAATGCACACTCCCTAGTAAGTCCTTGCAAAGTTGCAACCCACTCCCTATTAGTCTGACCGGCCGTACGTTTTGTACGAAAGAACGTATACCGTTTTGCAACGACATTCACTGTTTCTTTGAAATAGGCATCTAAAGCAGACAAAATTTCTTCGTAGGCCAGAGTTGCTACGTCGCGTCGGGGAAACAATTTCACTATCACACGGTAGGTAGACACACCGACACAAGAAAGCAAAAACGGCTGCCGCTCGTTACCTTGAATTCTGTAGGCTGTTAGATGAAACTGGAACTGGCGGGACCATTCTTGCCATGTTTCTTCGGCCGCCACGTATGGCCTAAAGGGAGGTGCAACAGCGTTTTGTGGCAGCGGTAGCGAAGAAGCGGCGGCTGCCGCATCGGGTTGCAGCGCACGTTGACCCTGGACGAGCTGTCCAAGTGCATCCAATAACGCCTGCGTCTGCTGATTCTGCAAGCGATAAAATTCGGACAGTACATCCGGAGAATGTGGCGAAGCCATGACACAAACGAATTAATACAAACTCTTTTTCTCGTCGCCAATAATGTTGTGTCTAGACCATACAGCCTAGACACAATGCTGTAGCCGATAGGGCACGCAAGGCTAACGCAGACGGGCGTGAAGTCTGGAACATGAGAACTTATAAATGAATAAGAAGAAAAGTACGTAGATGCTTGTTACTTAACTTTTAATTAGTCCTTGGAATACATCTCGCTTGCATACTCGTAAGCTATAGGCACTGATACAAATGGCGCCTTGCTAGGTGGTCGCCATTTAACTTAGCAGAGGGCTAATCTACTGTCTATCTCTCGGCAAATGAGAGCAAGGCTTAGCACGTCCAATCGCTAGCTATGTTGTCCGTACAACTGGGGCGAGGTCTCCTCAGTCTCTCAAGACCTGCCTTGTGGTGGCGCTAAGTTTGCGATCCCACAGTGGCGACACGCGGGTCCGACATGTACTACAGGACCGCGGCCGATTTAAGTTACCACCTAGTAAGTGTGGTGTCTAGCGGTGACACCACAGAAACAAAAGAAAAATTTGGAGTAGGTATTAAAATTCATGGAGAAGAAGTAAAAACTTTGAGGTTTGCCGATGACATTGTAATTCTGTCAGAGACAGCAAAGGACTTGGAAGAGCAGTTGAACGGAATGGACAGTGTCTTGAAAGGAGGATATAAGATGAACATCAACAAAAGCAAAACGAGGATAATGGAATGTAGTCAAATTAAATCGGGTGATGCTGAGGGGATTAGATTAGGAAATGAGACACTTAAAGTAGTAAAGGAGTTTTGCTATTTTCGGGAGTAAAATAACTGATGATGGTCGAAGTAGAGAGGATATAAAATGTAGACTGGCAATGGCAAGGAAATCGTTTCTGAAGAAGAGAAATTTGTTAACATCGAGTATAGATTTAAGTGTCAGGAAGTCGTTTTTGAAAGTATTTGTATGGAGTGTTGCCATGCATGGAAGTGAAACATGGACGATAACCAGTTTGGACAAGAAGAGAATAGAGGCTTTCGAAATGTGGTGCTACAGAAGAATGCTGAAGATAAGGTGGGTAGATCACGTAACTAATGAGGAAGTATTGAATAGGATTGGGGAGAAGAGAAGTTTGTGGCACAACTTGACTAGAAGAAGGGATCGGTTGGTAGGACATGTTTTGAGGCATCAAGGGATCACAAATTTAGCATTGGAGGGCAGCGTGGAGGGTAAAAATCGTAGAGGGAGACCAAGAGATGAATACACTAAGCAGATTCAGAAGGATGTAGGTTGCAGTAGGTACTGGGAGATGAAGAAGCTTGCACAGGATAGAGTAGCATGGAGAGCTGCATCAAACCAGTCTCAGGACTGAAGACCACAACAACAACAGCCTTAATTTTAAGAATCATCAAGAAAGACTGAATCCATACAAACACTGACAGAAACACAGAACAAATTCACAATGATCCACCGTCAGTAATTACAAATTGAAACGTTAATTCTTTTATTATGGAATGAATGTGAAATGACACTTTTTAATAACCTGTATGTTACACCCGAAAATTACAAATATTCCAATGGGCATGAGGATGAAAGTAATACCTTCGGTATTCCTTCCCTCCTCATGGGAGGCAGTGTAATATTAGTAATTTTCGCCTCACAAACATTAATATACGCACAATAGTAAACGCCTGATGGCCTAAAGTTATCGAACAATTGTAAAGTAAAAGAAATGAACCATCGCATAGCAGCGACAGAATCTATTATTCTTTATCTGTGCCGTTCTTTCGCGGTGCCAGTAAATCTCTATGTACATGTATCGATTAATGGTATAAAAAAGAATTCTGTTGTTTCAAGACAAATGAGGCTTTTGGCGCCTCACCTTTTACTGTTTGTATTCCATGAGAGGCGGACGCGGACTTGCTGCGTTCCGCAACTGTATTTTATATTCTATGTGTAAATATTGAGTGAAAATGCTAAATGTTATTTCTTTTTCAATCAGAAAGCATGTAGTTTCTGGTAACTGATTACGAACAGACAGCATCAAGAGGACATTTTGACTGTTATGTATAAAGTATTTAACCACAATGGTCATCTATTGTAATTTAATATGAAAAGGTACGTAGCATTAAAAAAACGTGTGTTAAAGATAAGTGTGCTTATTTTCGTAAATTAACCTTGATAATTCCATCTCCTTATTAAGTTGAATATTAATCAGTTTGTGTTACTTCATCACCAGAAATTACGATCACGCTGATGGGCCGAACGCAGCATGAGGCAGAAGGAACATTATCGTTTTCCTATTATTTATGAACCAACTCTTTTTTAATTGTGTAGTGTTGCATTTCTTTTAAAGTCTATAAATCTTCTGGTCCCTTAGTGTTGATCCGGGTATGACTACATCGCAACTATAAAAATGCACAGAAATGATAATGTTTCTTCCGAGCGATCTCAAATATATATATCAATATGCTGATCTTATTCAGGTATTTAATGGTCAACGTATGCTATTATAATAGTGTAATCAATCCCTGATTCTGTTGCCAAGTGGCCCACCAAAATATTCACTTTTTCGATATTTAAAAAAAAATAAAATAACAATTCTTTTTATTTTTGTCCCCCAAGAGCAACGCTACAGTTTATGAACTGAAAACTCTAATATTCACGAGAAACTGCTCTGAAATTAACCTGAACCGACCAAATTGTTTATATATTCTCTGAAACTTCAAAGACATCTAAGACAATATCAGAAAGGAATTGGAAAAAGTGAAAAAATTTCGTGGATCACACACAGTACTGTTAATAATTGCATGAACACTGGGGTGTGGGAGGGGGTTCACCATACATCTACCCACTTTCGAGTATAGCCAGTGTCTCATAACAATACATAAAACTACATAAAGTTAACTACAAAAATTTTGACATGCAAGGAGAATTAGTTCTAATGAGAGGAACAAGTTTATAGTTACTGGTGTTTCAACAATGACTACCAGGCAACTTTTAATTCGCTGATTGTAATTTTTCTTTCGTTAGCAGAAAGCAAACATAAACTAAACAAAGAATTTATTTGAATAGAGCTTGTAATTCTTATACTTTTAATAGAGAAAGAAAGTTTCTAGGTCAGGGGATAGCGTTCGGCGAACTCCCTTAACTTTTTGTTGCATACGAAGCGTTGCGTTGGGCAGCACGATGTCGGCGGGCTACGATGATGAGAGCAGGATACAGCCAGTTCCGCTGGTTAATCGTCTCCGGCGAAACGCAAATAAAGTTCCGGCACAGCCGTATCATTAACCCCGTGGTGATTAACAAACCACAGGACGCCAGTATACGAGCGTTGTTGACATGTCCTCTCTTTCAAAGTACATTACGTAGACATCGCTCGTTTTTACACTTTATGCACTGTCCGTGACGCTATCGTCCATAATTACACAGTTCGTCACATTCATATAGTCTTAGCCACAAATACATAGTTCATAGAATTGTTCTTGTGTGTGAAGCACACCGTAAACAATGTCCACTCTGTTCTCGCATTTCAAACTTCGACAACGTCACTGAAAGTCATTTATATTGCACAGTTAATTGAATTCTTCACTTTCACGGCTCGATAGAATGTGATAGACAAAGTTCCACCTCCCAAAACCAATACCAGCAAAGTTCATTTGCATAAAAGCACTGTTCGTGTCGGCCACAACAAAGTACTGTTAGCGGCACTTTCACAGTCCGGTTTATTTGCTCTTAAGGTTCGTTGGCGATCGCATTACATACCGCAGCGGTAAAGAGAATTAACAATCTGATAGTTCGGTATTACTGTCCATACAATTACGTATGCTTTTCATAAAAGACAGTACTATTACTCCGCGCACGCTTCACAGACACCATCCACCATCCCCTCCACTACACAACAAACTTTCGACTATCGACATCACTATGGCTGTCCCCTGTCTATAGATGTTATATCGTTATCATAAATTACATAAATCTTTATAAATGTTATTGACTGCATTTTTCGCAATTAATAATATTCGAAAAGAGAACTTTACAAACTTTACCACAGGTACAAAGCAAGAAACATATTTATCCATTGGCAAACGAAATAATCACAATTACATCTTTACATTTAAAAACCACAGTAGAATGTTAATAATCACAATTAGAAATGCCCATATGAACAAAAGAAAAGGAATAGAAATTAAAGAAAATCACGAAAAAAATTTTGTATGCGTAATTAGCAATGCCTTCACAGCCGCCACCGGTGTCGGCCTGTAAGGCATTCCTGTCGTCAGGCCGTAGGTAAACACCACCACAATTGTTTCTTTGCCGCCAAAGAACGTCCTCTGTTCATTATAGTCGTTTCCCTACCGCTAAAGAATGTTTACCTGGCGGCCGGCTCCTTTAAGGCGTGGCGATATCGCCACCTGCTGGCACGCGTTGGCAACAACACTCCCCTCCACTTGCTCCGTACCGAACTGTCAAAATTCGCAAGTAATTTGAAACACACCATAGTTATCTATTAGTTATTCATTTATTCTCCTTTGGCGCTCAAAGACAAAGGTCGTTTAGTTGCCAAAGGACAACGTGAAGATTAATAATTCAGTAAGTGGGCTTTTTTTCACTGTTCACAGGTACTTGGCAACTGGCAATACAGAACATTGGGTTTTTCTTTTCGGATTGGATTTTCAACTATTGGAGAAATAGTTAAAGAGTGTTATGAGGTAATTTGGAAAACTCTACGACCGATTTACATGCCAGAACCAAACAAAGATGAATGGGAACAGATATCCAAGGATTATGATGAGAAGTGGAATTATCCACACTGCATAGAAGCTTTGGACGGCAAGCACGTTCAAATCCGATGTCCAGCCGGCGCTGGTTCATTGTACTATAACTACAAAGGAATATATTCCATTGTTTTATTGGCTTTTGGTAGATGCAAATTACAAATTCACGTTTGTTGACGTTGGAGCTTACGGCAAAAGTAGCGATGGAGGAACTTTTGAGCGGTTTGAGATGGGGAAAAGATTTGAAAGCAACAAATACGCCATTCCAAAAGACAAAGAGCTACTACCAGCAATGGAGATTCCTTATGTAATTATTGCAGATGAAGCCTTCTCTCTTAAAACCTATTTGATGCGTCCATACAGCAAAGCAGCCATTACAAGCGACGAAGAGAAGGTATACAACCACCGTCATTCAAGAGCTCGACGGTCTGTAGAAAATGCATTCGGAATTCTACCCGGGCGCTGGAGAATATTTCTAAAGCCTATTGAAACTAAACCAGAAACTGCCGATCTAATAGATTTAGCTTCCACCTGTCTACACAACATGCTTCGGAATACATCAACAAATATTTCCCCTTTCGAGGAACAAATCAGAATGGAAAGTGAACACATTCATGGTGTAGCCAACCTCGAACCCAATTCGTAGAAATTTCGTGAGAGAAGCGGCCATCACCAGAGATCAGAAAGTACTTGGTTTCTGATTATGGTTCAGCAAGTTGTCCTTGGCAGTGGCACTCCATTCGAAGGGATATTGCTCCATGACACGTCCAGTATTATTTACTTAATACGCGCATTCGTTATAACAGACCGTTTTAAGTTCAATTGGGTGTCATTTTTAATTACAATTCATATAATCCGATTTATATAATAGAGATCTGTTATATTCATATCTGGTTTTACTTGTTATGGATTGATACTTTTTCCTATCAATATAAAATATAACGCCTATTGAACTATTATAAATTGTAAAAAGAAAAACTAAGAAAAATATGGAAAAAGTAACTGTTTTCACTAACCTGTAATGCCGAGTTTTTCTCCTATTTCGTCCCAAGCCTGTTTCCTTGAATGCTAGTTACGATCTCCCCGGTCTGTAGGGTCATACAGCACCGGATTTGACCGAACGTATTCAATCAACATCTCCTCCATCTTCAAATAACTACTGCAAACGGTAGAGGAGAAACCACGTCACACTTCTGACGCCTTCCCACGACTGAAGAAAATCTAGAACTTTAGATATTCATCCCACGCGTCATAAGGCATGTAGCGTCATATTGCATCATCCAATGCATTCCCACGTCACGTCAGCTCAATATAAACACAAGCGCAGAAAACCCTGTGTTCCATTTTTGTATCACGCGCGTAATGACGTGAGCCCACGTGTTTCCAAGTCACGTCAGAGTAGTCTGTATTCGCACTTAGTCGTGTTGCAGCCGTCGAGTACCACTGCCACCACACAGCACCTGCACGGCACCGTGCCGTACTCTCGGCTCAGTGGCTCACGTGACCAAGTGAACGCTTTCACAATACACGATTTCAGTCGTACGGGAGCTGTTCCCAGTGTTATTTCTACTGCGTTCATTTTAGTTTCAGGTTGCGATTTTCCGTGTTTTCAGTTTTTGTGTGTCGCTGGCTTATTTTCACATTATGGGAAATTTAGATATCGCTAGTTGAACCAAAACCTGTATTATGGGACAAAACCTTAGATATTTATAAGTATAGAAACGCAACAAGAACAGCCTGGGAAGAGGTGTGTTCAGCACTCAACTCAGATTTTGAGAGCTCTAGTGCTACAGAAAAAATGCATTTGGTAAGTGCTACCTATTAAGCAAAGTAAATACTTATTTGTAAATACTTATTTGTATTATAGCTGAATAACATTTTACTTTTCCTTATAAGGCATTACGGCCGTATAAAGTTGGTCCACCCAGAATTTTACCATCTAGTCGTTAGTATCGTAAATTTTGTTAAGTAAATAATTAAAAACATGGGGTACTTATTCTCTCAATATAACGTGGTCGAGGTATAACTAGGTTAACTAAATAAAATAGTATTGAAAGTTTAAAACAGCAATTTATTTCACGAAGGATACAGAACACTGATTTTCTATCTGCAGAAGAGACACTTCATACACTCTTCTGTTTCACATTTGACAAATTATATTTCAGACATTTGCCAGGGTACACTTCCGACTTGTGACACAAAATATCCACTAAGCACAATGCTTATACTGTATGCTGCCAAGCCTCCTCTTGTAGTATTTTCCCCTGACAAATCTTCCACGCCTGTCATTGTCATTGTGTCCTAAACAATATAGCCGTTTCTGTCACGTACATAGTTGTGCAATACGATGCAAGCATTGACAATGAGCACTGCAAAATGTGGCTGCACATTGATAGGCTGATGGAACACGCGCCATTTATTACTAAGAATGCCAAATGCAAATTCCACATATCTTCGTGCTCTGCACAATCGATAGTTAAATATTCTGTTTTCAACTGTTCAGTGTTTTCCTCCAAAGGGTCTCAGTAGGTGTTTGTGTAAGCCAAACACTTCGTCTCCAACAAAGAAGTATGGTAGTTTAGGACTATCCGTCCCTGAAAGAGGTTGTTCCACAGGTAATGGTTGAGAACCATTTTCTATTGATCTCCACAATTTGGACCTCTTAAATATTGATTCGCATTCTTTACCCTAGCTCCCTACATCAACGTAAACAAATCCGTACTCTGCGTCTGCTACAGCCATAAGCACAATAGAAAAGTAATCTGTAATTGTAATACATTGATGCCGAGTTAGACGTACAAGTCATTCTTAAATGCTTACCGTCGACAGCACCAAGACAGTGTGGGAAATTAGCGACACTTTCAAAGTCAGAAGCGATTGACATCCACGTATAACAGGTTGGTGTTGGAATACACTCTTCTCGCATTACTCACCAAATCGCTGCACATACTTCTTCAACAATTTTTCCAGCCGTTGAAATTCCAACCCTGTAGCTACAGTGCAAATCCGTAAACGTACTGCCACTCGCCAAATATCTAAAACAAATTGAACATTAATTATTACATAACTCAACAATATTAAAAAAAGTTTTCATAAGAAATACTCAGATAATACATTTGTATTTATGCAGCCAAGGAAGAAATCCGAAAGGTGGACCAACCTCGAGACTGTTTCGCAAAATCGAAAAAAGATGACAAAGCTGCCAAACAAATTGGATCTGGGGCCAAAAAAGGTAATAAGTACCTGTTTTCAGATCCAATTTCAATTTTTAAACAAGATCTACACCGAAAAGGACACGGTAGACAGCCTGGACCCAGAAACTGAACCAGGAACACTTGACGAAGACAGGGGGCCTGATGGTTTCAGTGCTAGAACGCCGATTTCTACTAACGTAAACTCGCCATACAGTCTTACAGGAGGAAGAAAACATAAGAAACAAGACGAAGTTGAGATGACAATACTCAAAGCTCTGGAACCTAAAACGCCTTGCAGTAGGATGTCCTTCCTTCAGTGTTTAATGCCTCATTTGACGAACTATTCTAACAGTGAATTACTTCAATTTCAAATGGAAGTGTTAAATGTAATTGATAACATAAACAAAATGAATCAAACAGTTCCTCATCCTCAACCAAGATACTCATCTTCCACGACATCTTATCCGCCATTCCCTCAGTGTACGCCTCAGCCATCTGCAGTTATCCAACCGCAACCATCTTTAAACATTCAACAACCTCCATTTCCACCTCAACAATATGCAGGGCCTAGGTTTTCCAGTCTGATTACGACTAGCGTAGAAGAACATTCCTTGTATCAGCATAGGCCCATATGTGGACTGCAAAATCATTCAAAGGAAGCACACCATCCAACGCCTCTCCAAAAAAGTACACAATCCAAACCAGAAACACAGACAACATCACATGACCTGCAGGAAATTGTTCACAGTGACTCTTCACAAAGCGCAAATGTTGCAAGTCCGTCTATTTCTCCTTTAAGTAATTTTTCGTATTCCGATTTCTTCAACTGATATCATAAATTTGTTTTTGGATCGTCACAAATAATCTACCAAGACAATACACACAATGAAATCCATAATTTGATCAGAAACCTACAATGTTTGTATTTTCCGAATTACATATTTGTTCATAATTGTATTTTTATTGATAACATAACGTCAAATCGAGCCTAATAATGTGTTTTATTGTTTTGCCTACTAGTGCAATATCACCTTACCGCATAACTATCTTTCCTGTTTGTATGGTACTTTGGTAAATAGAAATCTAATAAAAGAATTTTATATACAGAATATGAAAAAATACAGCAATAACAGTTTATACATGTATTATTTAGCTTCAATGGCATATCTGTTCAAACACCAGTAATAACAAAGCTGTATTTAAAAACGTACCTTAAAGTCATAGCCAGCATTTCAATAGGCTGTATACAGTTTCTGAATTGCGTGTTTTGGCGTTGCAGAACATTCTTCAGTTTCCCATGCAATTCATCGAATGAGCCAACTGACATACGAAAGTAGTTAAAAAACTTTCGGTCGTCGTTTCTCAGGTCTGCAAATAATGTGTAGAAAACCCCGACTTCCTCACGTGTCAGATTAATTGGATGAAAGCAGTGAAAGCGATTGCGCTTTCGTCTTCTCCTACGTCGATATAGTATCCGTAACGCAATGACTTGTTCACGATCCACAGTAAGAACTGTACCAGGTCACACTTTGAAGGGAACTGGTGTTCTTGTTTAACGTTTATAAATCGTTCAGTGTGAAAATCAACCGACTACGATTTAAGCCGGTACAGTTTTTTCCCGTACGGACGAAATCGTGTAATGTGCAAGCAGCCTCTGTCCGTCATTGCATTCGAACATAACACCTCTCTTGCCAGAGACCCTTACATCACACCCGACCAATTCTCCGAGGCACGCTCCCGTCGTCTTTAGTTTAACGGATGGGTTCTGGGTTCCTCAGTGACATCCGTAATCATTGGCGGTTGCTCTCTCCAGTCATTTATATTTGAAGATTGCTGGGTAATATTTTGTGGTTGCCAATTCGGATTATTCCCGTGGAATTGTTGATTATTCTGACTGTGTAGGTTGTGGTTATTTTGATTCGCGGTTTGCATCGGGTTGAATCCGCTCTTAGGTTTATTTTTCGGGCCAGCGCGGTTGAAAATGCACCGCATTGGCATTCAATCTTTGGCCTCCGTTCTGCTGTTGTTTGTTATGCTGAGCTTGGAAGCCTGAACTCTGCTGCGCTCTACTATTCTTATGGCCGCTCGGTCCTGGGTGATATGCAAAGTTCGTGCTTACACTAGTCGACGACCCATTCCAATGATTTGTAGCTCTTAAGTCTTTGTTTGATAGGTCGATGGTGTCGACGACAGATAGAAAGTAATACCTACTTTTATTCAGGCACTCCTCAAAATACCGACTTAAGTTCCCACTCTTCACTGAAAATGGTTCTGGATTATGAACCTCTTTTTTCAGTCGTTCTAGAATTCCCTTAGACCAATACCTATTCAAGAAAATTGGAAATTTGTGGTAAGGTCTTATGGGACCAAACTGCTGAGGTCATCGGTCCCTAAGCTTACACACTACTTAATCTAACTTAAACTATCTTAAGTTAAGGACGACACACACACCCATGCCCGAGGGGGGATCGAACCTCTGACGGGGGAAGCCGCCTGTTCAAGAACGCTAGCTCAGAATCCTCGTAAGTGCAACAGGTTTCCATAATATCGGTGCACCATAGACTACCTTCCCCTTATACGTATCCAGCGACAACAGAAATCCTTTGCGCGTCGTTCCTGCACGGGGTAAAACACATCTGAACCCGCGAATGAAAACGACAGGGTTAACAGTTTCCGTCTACGGACAGAAGGCTTGGAGCTGCCGTGCTTTAGGAGCTTCTCCTCCATCAACATTTTGGCGTATACATTGCTGGGTGGTATACTGCCATAAATAAAGTTAGACACAACATGTGCACTTTCTGTCGTAGGCATCGGACTAACCGTCACTGACACCGAATTCATCACATTTTGTTTCAGTTCGTCGGAAAACGTGACATGTGTGTGAGAACCACTCACTCTTATTTCCTTTACTGACTTGGAACATTCTTCAACCGGTTTGGTTATATTGCCTTTCCACTTCGAGGACTCTAGACAAAATTGTTGGATTATCACATCACTATCAATCTGGATCGTTGTGGAATCTGATCCATTAGCCAGCTGAACATTCTGCACAGCTTGTTGCTGTTGTTCATTAACACATTTTGTCACCCTCTCTTCTATAACTGCGACCCAATCTGGTTTAACAAGTTTCAATTTGGACACAAGAGAATCTACGGTTGTGGTAACATCTTTTACTTCGGTTTGGATTTTGGAGAGTTCCTCAGGAACTTTCTCCTGGGGCAGCTGAAGACATGGCATTTCCGTAGCAAGGTCACTTGGCTGAATACTTAAATGATCCACTTGGCATCTCAAACTCTCAGAATCTTGTTCAGTTGGCAATGACTCAACCACAGTGAACCATATCATCTTCATCTTTGCCTAGGTCCGGTGTGTCGTCTTCCGGAGCCTTGGCTTTGCTCTGCCGCGATTGGTCCGTTTGCTTTTAAATTTCGGAGGGCGCTGCGTTCTGTAGAGAGAGACCTGCTGACGACGAGAGTATCGAATGCTGCTGCCGGAGTGAGACGGGGAGTTTAGTTTCCGGTTGTGTGGCAGCGCAATGTTGCGGGAAAGGTGGTATAACTGCCTGTGAACGCACGTGATTGCTACGAGCGTGTGTACTCGGGACGGCGGCAGTCGTTCTGGACGGGCTGCGTGATGAGGAAGCTCGGCGTGGCGACTGTTGACGCGGCGTGTCCGCGTTGCTATGGCGGAACTGGCGCGATTGACATAACTCGAGTTGGTGCTGGTTGCAACCTGTCGCCGAATGCTTGTCTGCCTTCTAGACTAACGGTGAGAATTTCTTGACTTGATGGGTCTCACTCAATTTCTGCCCGTGTCGTCGGGTGTGTTTTGCTCTAACGCCGTGTGCCATGGTGTTTCGCAATTTTAGTATGCTCACGCGTGCCCGAAATCCCGATTCAATGATCTGCTGTTATATTGTCAAGTGTAACTATCACTAGAAAAGAGTGTGAACTCTCTGTGCCTTAATAACTGAACCTAAAATATTATCTGTGTTCTGACCCAGGTGCAACAACGATATTGTATTTTACAATTTGTTGAGTATTATTATTATTATTTAGAACTGGCCGTCACATTTGCTAAGTCAAAGATTTACGAAGGCCAGTGGGCGTAGTTCCTGCCTAGATAGGCGTTATATTTTGAGCAATGTGTTTTAATGTTTAGTAATTTTTATTTTATGTGTTATAGAGAGTTGCTGTCATGCCCTATGTGGACGATTCGCCACGTTGGTGAAGTTTCTAGTTGTTTTTCTGCTCTGTGCCATATTGCTAAAGCAGGGAGTCCTAGCACAGCTGATTGTAAATTTTTCCTAGTGGTGAGGAGCACCGGCTGATTTTAAGTGCTAACTCACTAACTTTCTCAAACATTTATTACTACTGATATTCAGGCCCTTTCGGCCGAGTGGCGACGTCACTACCCCTTTTTGATTGTTAATTTTATCTTGTTTGCTTGTTTCATTAAAAAAAACCTTTGGTATTTGAATTTGTCTTGTGGTTTTTACTGCTCCTTTGGATGAATTAAATTAACTGTTGGTTTAGCATTCTTGTAGCATTATCAAAACGGCATTTGTAGTTATATTTGATTGGCCCTTCTAGCCGAATGATCAAAGTCATTCCTTTCAGTAACTTATTGTATTGGTCAATAATTAATCAAAAGTGTTATGTTGAATCTTAAGATTGTCATTCTGACATTACAGTTGTGAATGTTCAGCAGCCCTTCAGGCCTGGAATTAAAAAATTTTTATTGTGTTTTGTGATATGTGAACAAGTGTTTTATAATGTTTAATAAAATGAAATTGTGTTTGAAACTGTAACCTCACTTGGGTCTACGCTTTCACTCCCTGCAGCCTTTGAGCTCTGCTTACCTAACGTTTTGGTTAAGTTTTCCCATACTACGATGTATCACACAGCAATATACTCTTGCATAGTTAGCCTGATAATTTGCTTGTTCCTACTGCTTAACGAGACCGTCTTGTTTAGCAGAGAGACTTGCCTGTTATATTGCTACAGTATGAACTAAACTCCTGGAAATTGAAATAAGAACACCGTGAATTCATTGTCCCAGGAAGGGGAAACTTTATTGACACATTCCTGGGGTCAGATACATCACATGATCACACTGACAGAACCACAGGCACATAGACACAGGCAACAGAGCATGCACAATGTCGGCACTAGTACAGTGTATATCCACCTTTCGCAGCAATGCAGGCTGCTATTCTCCCATGGAGACGATCGTAGAGATGCTGGATGTAGTCCTGTGGAACGGCTTGCCATGCCATTTCCACCTGGCGCCTCAGTTGGACCAGCGTTCGTGCTGGAAGTGAAGACCGCGTGAGACGACGCTTCATCCAGTCCCAAACATGCTCAATGGGGGACAGATCCGGAGATCTTGCTGGCCAGGGTAGTTGACTTACACCTTCTAGAGCACGTTGGGTGGCACGGGATACATGCGGACGTGCATTGTCCTGTTGGAACAGCAAGTTCCCTTGCCGGTCTAGGAATGGTAGAACGATGGGTTCGATGACGGTTTGGATGTACCGTGCACTATTCAGTGTCCCCTCGACGATCACCAGTGGTGTACGGCCAGTGTAGGAGATCGCTCCCCACACCATGATGAACACAACATGTCATTCTTAACGGTTCAAAATCTGCAGATGTAGAGGTAATTTCGGGAGTACCGCAAGGAAGCGTGATAGGACCTTTATTGTTTACAATATACATAAATGACTTAGTTGACAACATCGGTAGCTCCGTGAGGCTATTTGCAGATGACACGGTTGTCTACAAGAAAGTAGCAACATCAGAAGACTCGTACGTACTCCAGGAAGACCTGCAGAGGATTAATGAATGGTGCGACAGCTGGCAGCTTTCCCTAAACGTAGATAAATGTAATATAATGCGCATACATAGGGGCAGAAATCCATTCCAGTACGATTATGCCATAGGTGGTAAATCATTGGAAGCGGTAACGACCGTAAAATACTTAGGAGTTACTATCCGGAGCGATCTGAAGTGGAATGATCACATAAAACAAATAGTGGGAAAAGCAGGCGCCAGGTTGAGATTCATAGGAAGAATTCTAAGAAAATGTGACTCATCGACGAAAGAAGTAGCTTACAAAACGCTTGTTCGTCCGATTCTTGAGTATTGCTCATCAGTATGGGACCCTTACCAGGTTGGATTAATAGAAGAGATAGACATGATCCAGCGAAAAGCAGCGCGATTCGTCATGGGGACATTTAGTCAGCGCGAGAGCGTTACGGAGATGCTGAACAAGCTCCAGTGGCGGACACTTCAAGAAAGGCGTTACGCAATACGGAGAGGTTTATTATCGAAATTACGAGAGAGCACATTCCGGGAAGAGATGGGCAACATATTACTACCGCCCACATATATCTCGCGTAATGATCACAACGAAAAGATCCGAGAAATTAGAGCAAATACGGAGACTTACAAGCAGTCGTTCTTCCCACGCACAATTCGTGAATGGAACAGGGAAGGGGGGATCAGATAGTGGTACAATAAGTACCCTCCGCCACACACCGTAAGGTGGCTCGCGGAGTATAGATGTAGATGTAGATGTAGATGATGCCGGGTGTTGGCCCTGTGTGCCTCGGTCGTATTCAGTCCTGATTGTGGCGCTCACCTGCACGGCGCCAAACACGCATACGACCATCATTGGCACCAAGGCAGAAGCGACTCTCATAGCTGAAGACGACACGTCTCCATTCGTCCCTCCATTCACGCCTGTCGCGACACCACTGGAGGCGGGCTGCACGATGTTGGGGCGTGAGCGGAAGACGGCCTAACGGTGTGCGGGACCGTAGCCCAGCTTCATGGAGACGGTTGCGAGTGGTCCTCGCCGATACCCCAGGAGCAACAGTGTCCCTAATTTGCTGGGACGTGGCGGTGCGGTCCCCTACGGCACTGCGTAGGATCCTACGGTCTTGGCGTGTATCCGTGCGTCGCTGCGGTCCGGTCCCAGGTCGACGGGCACGTGCACCTTCCGCCGACCACTGGCGACAACATCGATGTACTGTGGAGACCTCACGCCCCACGTGTTGAGCAATTCGGCGGTACGTCCACCCGGCCTCCCGCATGCCCACTATACGCCCTCGCTCCAAGTCCGTCAACTGCACATACGGTTCACGTCCACGCTGTCGCGGCATGCTACCAGTGTTAAAGACTGCGATGGAGCTCCGTATGCCACGGCAAACTGGCTGACACTGACGGCGGCGGTGCACAAATGCTGCGCAGCTAGCGCCATTCGACGGCCAACACCGCGGTTCCTGGTGTGTCCGCTGTGCCGTGCGTGTGATCATTGCTTGTACAGCCCTCTCGCAGTGTCCGGAGCAAGTATGGTGGGTCTGACACACCGGTGTCAATGTGTTCTTTTTTTCCATTTCCAGGAGTGTATAATAGAAATTTTGTCTTTTTCTGCTGCCATTGATTCTTGTACGGAGGCTAATAGATTTCACTTTAGCAGACATCGATTGTTGAATTGCGGTTAACGTCTCTGCACCGCTTGGGATTTACCAAGAAACAGATCTTTAATGGTCAATTCCTCAGTCGTAGCTGTGCTCATTATAGGTACTCAACTATCAGTGGAAGGGACTTCCTCAACTGATTGAATATTGTCCGTTGTATTCTGTTCCCGTTCCACTCTCGGCTGGGCGCGTGTCCCGACCATAAAACACTAAACAAAAATCTTCACAAGACCCACGTAGTTTCAAAATATACACATAAAATCGGAATTTTTAAAAAAATATATAGCTATAACTAATAGAAATAGGAAAACTCTATAGAAAAGGACAGTATTAGAATCCAGACGGGTGAAGTTGTTGTTGCTTGCCTGCAGCCTGCACATTCAGATGATGTGTTGAGATGAACCATACAGCATCAGTCTGCCGGCCCCGTTGTGGTCTTGCACAAGTACAGGGTATGCAACACAGAAACACACGTTATAGTATATAACACTACCGTCTGCTACTACTATACCATAACCTCAAAGCTGAAGGCAGTTCATATACTGAAATTATTCGTATTCAAGTAATTATAGTATGAAGAAGCAGAGCAGTGTTATCCTCTGAGAGGAATTTTGTTATATTGACTGTTTTATACCTAACGGAGGTGGCTTATCGGAAGTGAAAGTCAGAATTACGTAAATATTCAAACAGTAACAAATAATATTTTACCCAGCTACACTGTTTAAAGAATAAGGAAAACGGTCGCCAGGCTAATTAGGCAAGAGAATGATTAACATTCTTGTTTAAGAAATTAGGTATGAGTAACTTTAACGGACAAACACAACCTATACTTTGCCACACGCGAGTGCAATGAACGCTGGCACCTGAATACAGTGTGTTCAGGTTAAGATTGAAGTTAACAGATCTGAACAAACTACTGGCATAAATATAACAGATAACAAAACACACTATTACTTTCATGGATTATTCAAACTGAATGGTCTTTATAACATGACTATTAACATTCACTGTAGAATCATAAATTGGACATAGGTTCAGTATTACTTTCCAAACATTTTCCTAGCTGGTATAAAATTGTAAATGTAATTCATTGAAAAATTATGAACTGGCCACAGGTTAAGCCTCTCTCAGCTAAATACTTTTCTATTTAGAATGAAAGTTAAATGTAATTCACTAACATGTTACTTCTCACTGTCTTTTTTAATAAAGAAATTATTGTTTCCATAAATAGTGGTCTTCCTATTAATTGTTATTTATCATGAGCATAGAGGATAACCTATGGATCCTATTACACTATCAATAATACACTTTCAATACCCAAAAGAAACAAGTCTTGAGCAAGCATGAGTATATAAATTTCCACAACTGTAGTTTTCTACTTTTACTACAGTGAGACAAAAAATTAACTTATTTGTAAGATACTGACTTACCTTCTGTGATTTACAACAGGCAGATATGTGATCATTTACTAAGCAAAACTTTATAAGCCTCAGTCTTAAGAACTTTTCATTTTGAAGTTGGCAACAACACATTAATAAGCAGTTTTAATAGGAAAATTATTTTTAGCAAGCATCATTTACTTTAACTCACTCTCTTGCCACGTTAACTTTCTTTTTACTATATTTAAGAGGCATTAATTAGCAAAACACTGGGCTTTAATGTTCTTTCGGTAGGGACACTCGGTAATTACTTTAGTTCAAACGGAGAGGAACCTGAGAGGTGTTATGATAAGGGAAAAAAATCAAGGTAGGTACATAAATTCAGTTATAAGTTACCTTATATTTGAGCACACTAAAACATCCAATAACCTTATCCTTCACTGCACATTATTATAGTGTTCCGTTACAGTGATTGCGCAATGTGGTGGCGATTGCATGTTAATAGGTGGATTTGCAGATAGAGTTGCTGGACACAGTCATTTCTTGGTGGCGATGATAGATACCAATTTCAGAAAAATTCCAGCTCTTCATCCATCCATCCGAGGCATTGAAAAGCGACAGGAAAAGCCTCTTTCGGAACCAGCACAATATACAACTTTTACATGGGCAGCTTACAGTTTGGTAGCTCGTCCCCGACTGACTATTGGTTCCACCTTTTCTGCCTAGGCCAACCACAACTTGCGCGCGCTACACAGTTTCGTTCCCGAGGGGAACCACACCACCTTTTACGTACAAAATAACTGAGAATTCTAAGTGAATGTCAGCAGTTTACATACCAACAAACAAACATTTTAAATAAAATAGAACATTTGCACATATTAACATATCTATAAAAATAATTTAAACAAAACTACAATTATATACAGTAAGTTTTGTCTCCCTCCAAATGAGACAAAGAATTTAAATGATAGATACACTACATTGCATAGAATCAAACCATGACATCAAAGTTTATTACACAGAAAAGAATAAACACTCTCATGATATAGATTCAATCAAACAACATTTACAGATACTGAACGTTATAACATTAAACCAAAACAAAAGGCAAAATAAATCCGTACAGCATTAGAGCTATCGTGTTACAAGTACACTTCTTATCAATAGCATACATACATGGAAATGATACAAAATCCTAACAAGTTCCCTAACTTTGCAAGCAGTCCTGTCAATTGGTCGTCGCTCTGAAATGAAACTATTACGCAAAACAAAAATTATTAATAAATTAACTTGCTCTTTGACCTTTGTCTTTGACAAAGATACGACAGGTTCTGCATTAAAAAACCTCTCTTCTGAATTTTATGTTTGCCTAGATGCATACATTATAAAATTTTTACCTGTCGCCGGCCGGAGTGGCCGTGCGGTTCTAGGAGCTACAGTCTGGAGCCGAGCGACCGCTCCGGCCGCAGGTTCGAATCCTGCCTCGGGCATGGATGTGTGTGATTTCCTTAGCTTAGTTAGGTTTAAGTAGTTCTAAGTCTGGAGGACTGATGACCTCAGATGTTAAGTCCCATAGTGCTTAGAGTCATTTGAACCATCACCCAGTATTGTTAATTCGCCAAGAAATCACTATGCACTGTTTTTATGAAGGTCTGAGGTTCGTAAAGATACTTACCTTCTTTTTTTTTTCACAAATTCAATTTGTATTCTTGATAATCGCGGGTACATGTTGACCTTTGCACTTCACATTACTTTTATATGCAAAACTTATCTGACCTCAGAAAGGTTCAAAGTCCAATCGACATTTATTATATCCTACAATTACAAGGAAATACAGATGCTTCTCTTTTTTTTTTTTCAGCGAAGAACGTTGTCAGTGCAAAGAGCGTTGTATCAAATTACGGTTCGCATCATCGCTGGTACTCGCAGACGGAATATGACAATCATATTACAATATGTAAGGACATTACATAATGGCAGGAACGTGGGGTATTGAAAGCCTTGTTGAACATGTAACGACGGTAAAATTAAACCAAATCGAGAAAACCTCTGATTTGACGCTTGGAAGTTGGTACAATGATATCACGCACCCCTCGCTACCCAGAAACAGTTACGACGTGACCCAAAATTTACATGTTAGATTTGCTGAATTCATATTTGCTCAAGTTGACTGTAACACCGACTTGTAATAAAGAATTCAAGGTATCATTGCTCTCATCCCCATATCTTTTCGGATATGAGAATATCATCGACATAAGTGATAAGCTTATTTTTTAAATACTGTGGTAAAAAAGAATTTAAACCTCTGATGAATTCTGCAGACGAAATATTTAATCCAAAATGAAGTTTACGGAACTGATAGCGTATGACAAAACAGAGGAAGGCGGTTTATTTGCGGCAATGAGGGTGCAATTCAATCTGCCACAAACTATATTTTAAATCAAGGGAGGAGAAAACTGTGACGCCATGAAATTTCTGCAGAATTTCTTCCAAGGTTTGCGGTTTATCGGTTTCCCGAATAATAATGTTGTTAATTTGCCTCGAATCGAGAACAAGCATCAGTGAACCATGTCTTTTCCGCACAATATGGAGCGGGTTGTTAGAATGGGTGGCTGCCGGCTCAATAATACCTTGTTGAAGCACGGCATTAATTTCTTCTTTAACTTTCTGACGACAAACGAAAGGAATGTTGTAGTTTCGTTCAACAAAAGTACTGTGTGGCTTAACTTGAAATTCATAAAGAAAACCACGAATAGTGACAGGTACATTATCAAAAACGTGAGCATCAGTTTGTAAAATTTCTCGTACTTGTTGTTTATGAAAATCAGAGGTGGCTTTACAGTTGTCAACTTTGTTCTGAATCGTGTCGAAGATGTCAATCACAGTGTCGTCATCGTTGTGGTTCAAAATGGCTCTGAGCACTATGGGACTTAACATCTGTGGTCATCAGTCCCCTAGAACTTAGAACTACTTAAACCTAACTAATGCCCGAGGCAGGATTCGAAACTGCGACCGTAGCAGTCGCGCGGTTCCGGACTGAGCGCCTAGAACCGCTAGACCACAGCGGCCGGCCGTCATCGTTGTGCTCGCAGTTCAGGTCATTAGTGTAGTGTACCAGTCGATATTTTTATTTGAAGAAAGTAAATGCAGACGGTTGATATCTTGTTCCTCGCTAGATAGCCTCTGATCAAAATCGAAAGATATCATATTATCGTCGTTTTGCAACAGAATACAAGAGATTTTAAAATCCAGCACTGCTTTATGTCTGTTTAAGAAATCGATGTCCAGAATGACTTCAGTTGTTAATAGTGGAGCTATAAGAAAGTTGGCGAAAAATGTATGACCTTGAGTAGAAAATTGTAAATGAGTTTGAGATTTAGCTTCAACGCTTTTACCAGGTACAGCACCATTTCTTTCGATTTTATTAAGAGGTAACATCGGACAAGAATCATCGGAATTACAGCGTCTGAATGCTGCGTCACTCATGACAGTAGCGGGAGAATCAGAATCCAGAACTGCTTTTAATATGTGTTTCCCTACTTGAATGGTAATAACAGGATGATAAAAATGCTTCACTTGCTGTTCAGTTTCACGTAACGGTATATCCCTGATGTCTTCTAAGCGGATCGTATGCTCTATAATCTGTGCACAATGCGATGTAGCCTGTGTTGGCGCATCGTCGTCATCATCTGAGGCCTGGTCCGCTAGTCATTGTTGCGTAGCATCTGCACCATTCTGTACGTTGGCGGATGTGACTTCAATTATATGAACAGTGCGCTGGGGTTCCGAATGATTCTGATTATCTTGGCGCGGATGAAAATGTGAACCTGGTTCGTTTAAGCATAAAGATTGGTTGTTATCAAAGTGCCCATATTCCAGAAATCATGATTAAAAATTCTACTTTCCTGCTTATTCCCATTGTGACCCTGAAAGTGCTGGGCATTGCTATAAGAGTTTTGATGGTATGTCTGTTCTCTGTAATTGCAGAAAGTGTCCTTGTGTATAAAATTATTACTAGAATCATTTTGCGAGAATGATCGCTGCTGTGACAGCTGTTGCGGCAAAGGCTGATTTATGTGCTGTCCGGAATTAATATGTTGCTGACTAGACAGTTGAAAATTGTGTTTTTGCTGTTGGTAGTTATTAGAAACACTTCGGTTCTGCTGAAAATGTCGCTTCTGATTACCATTAAAATTCTGGTTGTTGTTGTCAAAGTTCTTGTTACGTCTTTCATTCTTAAAATAGTCACTCTTATTGTGATTGAGAAACGTACCAGAATGACCACCGTTGTGATAGTAGTGAAAACTGTGATTGTTGTTAGAAAAGTTATTATTATTCTTCTGCTGAGAAAACGACTGATTAGTCCCAAGTAATTGTAAAACGTTACGAAAACCATGTATGTTAGACGTTTGTTGACCTGATCTTAACGCAAGTTTAAAATTTCCTGGAAGTTTTGAAACACAGAGGTGGATCAAACTTGACAGGCTGAATGGCTCAAGAACTGCTGGTTTTGTTGTGCCATGTATTCAAAGTATTGTGTTGACGTTTCAAAATTCGAGTTGTTGAAGCTGGGCCAATTTATCAGTTTATCTTTTACAGCGCGCTGTGTCGTCTCAGAACAGTACACTGCGAGGTAAGCGCTTTGAAATTCTTCAACTTAAAGACATTGGCATGCAATAGGTTGCATTCTCGTTGACTGTTCCCCTTTCGAAAGGAAAAATAATTTCTAATTTATGAGAGACAGGCCAGTTTGGCGGCAAGGAAAAGGTAAATTGCTAAATCCAATCCATGGGGTGCAGGACACTTTGAATTTTGTTCTTAAATTATCAAAAGAATGTTGTCGACTGATAAAAGTGTCATGCGATTGCAAAAAGTCTCTTTATCTGTTCGGTTTAGTAAGCTGAGGTTGCGAAGAATGTTCTGTATTCTGATCGATACAACTCGTGGCAACGTTGTGTGAGCACTCCTGATAAATAGTGTTGTGTACATAGCTCCGCGTAGTCAGCGCGTACACAACTTTCCCACTAGAGCGCGCCCCGCTAAGCACAACAGCGCAGGCGCAGCGCTCGTCCATCTCCGCACTACGAGATGGCGCTGTCTTAGAGACGGACCAAATTCTGCTTCCGCCGATCCGCATATTAATATGTAACGCAGCCAATGAGGTTGCTGCTAACGTAGAACCTTTTCTCCTCGCGGATCACGCTCGCGCAGTGATACCTGAACGCACGTGGTATTATAATGAGTGTACAGACCGCCGGGACTGACGACAGACATGCACCCGTTTAAATGCTACCCTACCTATCAACTCGTCCAAGTTCTGGTCAGCCTTCCGTTGCCTTACCGGAACTAAACCCTCCCCCTACTATCCTCTTCTCCATGGCGATCACCCCTTCCATGACTCCCTTAGTAAGGCCAATTACTTTGCCTCTTACCTCTCCGATGTCTTTTCCATCCCCGATGATCCCCAGTTCGATTACTCCCTCTTCCCGGATATCCGCGATCGAACTGACACCTCTGTCCCTCCCCTCGCACCTGGTTTCCAGTACTTGGACAACACTGCACACACGGAACTCAATGCCCCTATCACTACACAGGATCTCATTGCTACACTCCACACAAAACGCAACACCGCTCCTGGTCACGATCGTGTCACCTACTGCCACCTTCGTGAAGCTCCTGTCTCTTTCCTCTCCACTCTGGCCAGGCTCTACAATGTAGTCCTGTCCACCGGTTACTACCCCGACCTGTGGAAAACCTCCCGTATCCTGATGTTCCTTAAACCTGGCAAACCGCCGTCCGCTGTCTCCTCCTACCATCCTATCAGCCTTACCTCGGTCTTCAGCAAGGTCCTGGAATCTATCCTCACCCAACGCATCCAGCAGCATCTCCGCCAGCACCGCCTCCTTCTCGTTACCCAGTGTGGCTTTCGACCGTCCTTCTCTTCCGACGACCTTCTCCTTCACCTCACTCATCTCCTTTCCGAACGGCTTAATTCCCGTCACTCCGCAATCTTGCTCTCCCTGGACCTCGAACGTGGTTATCACCACGTATGGCATTCCGGTCTCCTCTTCAAGCTCCAAACCTTCGCCCTTCCCATTAACTACGTCCGTCTGATCGGTTCCTTTCTCTCCCACCGTCGTTCCTACGTCACCATCCATAACACGGATTCCTACACCTTTTTCCCCTCCGCCGGTGTGCCCCAAGGCTCCGTCCTCTCCCCCCTTCTGTACCTTTTGTACACAGCGGACATGCCGCCGCCGTCACCCCCCGTCCACCTTCTCCAGTTTGCCGATGACACCGCCTTCCTTGCCCTTGCCCCCACCCTGCAGCGCTCCCAACACCTTCTCCAATCCCATCTTGACCGGTTCACCGCTTGGTGCAACCAGTGCTTGCTGAAGGTCATACCCTCCAAAACCCAGGCGATCACTGTAGGCAAAACTACCCCTTCCTTCGGCCTCCCTGATTACTATCTCACCATCTATGGCCGTCCTATCGCCCTCACTCCCACCCGTAAGTACCTTGGCGTCACCCTCGACCGTCGCCTCTCCTGGACTCCCCATCTCTGGACAATCCAAGCCAAGGCACACTCCCGACTCCGTCTCCTCAAGCTCCTTTCCGGCCGTACGTGGGGTCTGGAACCCTCCACCATCCTCCACACCTATAAATCCCTCATCCGCCCTATCCTTTGTTACGCCCATCCGGCCTGGGTCTCCGCCCCCCCTACCTTTTATAAATTCCTACAAATCCTTGAACGGCATGCTATCCGCCTCGCCTATCGCATCCGTCTCCCCTCCACCACGAGGATCCTGTATGATCTCATCCCCTTTCCCCACCTCCTCCTTTTACTTGAGAGGATACGGATCCTGTACACCTCCCGCGAACTAGATCCTCCTCATCTGCTTGTCTCACCCATCCTCTCCCACCCCTGCCCGCTGCCGCGCCTGTATTCCCACGTCCCACCCGGTCTCCATCTCTCCACCCTCCTTACCCTCTCCCAAGGTGGCTTCCGCCAGCTCCCCCTCCCTGATGATGTCCTCCTGCCCTCCATCTATCCCTCCTATCAACTTTGAACCTGCCCCCCCCCACTTCCGGTGTCCTTTCCTTTAGGCACCCTCCCTCCCTTAGCTTCCACTCCCTTCTCTTTCCTTTTGCTCCGTCCCCTCCCTCCACCCCTCTACCCCCGGGCTCCCCCTCCCCCTTCCTCCCTCCCCGCATCTCCCTTGCCCGTGGCATCTCTGCTCTCCCCTCTCGCTCTCCCACTCCCCTTCTTCCTCCTCCTCTCTTGGCAGGTCCCTGGACTCGCACACGCTCAGTGAACATTCGCGCACCGGAGGTCATCGCCATCAGTGTCTCGTGTGTGTGTCCTCGTTTGTGTTTGTTCGCCGTCACGCCACCACTGTTCACGTGTACCGTCGCCATCATCCGTGTTATGTGCGCCGTGTCAACTAGTGCTAGTGATGTTTCTCATCCAGCGTGAACGGCTCCCTTGTTCTTTGTTTTTTAGTGTCTACATTTTTTGCCCGCCGTTTTTGTCTTCTCTGTGCCAACTCTATGTTTTACTTATTGTAAAACTAAAGGCTGAAGAGCGGCGTACTCTGCTGCTGACAGCCCGCCTTGTGTAAGGTGATCAACATCACAATAAAGAAAAAAAACCTCCGATTACTCAGTCTGCATTAGTCTGCACCAGTCTGCATTAGTCTGCATTTGTCTGTACCAGTCTATAGTCAAGTTCCAGTCTGCGCCTAACAAGATACCCATATTCCTGTACATAGCCATGAAGATAAATGTATAGACACTTTTTTCAAGTATCAGAGATATGTGAGAATAAGATTAACGTACCAATACCAAGGGAACGTCAGACTGTCAATTGTAAATAGCATCCAGAACAAAGTTAAGTAATTTTATGCTTGTTATTATTTTAATAAATGTGTGTGAAAATTAATGAAGTTCTGTTTAAAGTTGGTCACCGTCAATCTGGTACTCAATGCGTGCAAGTGGCATTTCTATCGTCTGACCTAACGGCAGAAGATAAACACGCCACGAAAGACCGCGAGACATATTGCTGACACTCGCCTACTTCGTTAGAGCGACAAGTCAAATAATCTGATGGTGGGTGTACCGAAGGTCTTACGGTATGCACATCATAAATACACTCCTGGAAATTGAAATAAGAACACCGTGAATTCATTGTCCCAGGAAGGGGAAACTTTATTGACACATTCCTGGGGTCAGATACATCACATGATCACACTGACAGAACCACAGGCACATAGACACAGGCTACAGAGCATGCACAATGTCGGCACTAGTACAGTGTATATCCACCTTTCGCAGCAATGCAGGCTGCTATTCTCCCATGAAGACGATCGTAGAGATGCTGGACGTAGTTCTGTGGAACGGCTTGCCATGCCATTTCCACCTGGCGCCTCAGTTGGACCAGTTTTCGTGCTGGACGTGCAGACCGCGTGAGACGACGCTTCATCCAGTCCCAAACATGCTCAATGGGGGACAGATCCGGAGATCTTGCTGGCCAGGGTAGTTGACTTACACCTTCTAGAGCACGTTGGGTGGCACGGGATACATGCGGACGTGCATTGTCCTGTTGGAACAGCAAGTTCCCTTGCCGGTCTAGGAATGGTAGAACGATGGGTTCGATGACGGTTTGGATGTACCGTGCACTATTCAGTGTCCCCTCGACGATCACCAGTGGTGTACGGCCAGTGTAGGAGATCGCTCCCCACACCATGATGCCGGGTGTTGGCCCTGTGTGCCTCGGTCGTATGCAGTCCTGATTGTGGCGCTCACCTGCACGGCGCCAAACACGCATACGACCATCATTGGCACCAAGGCAGAAGCGACTCTCATCGCTGAAGACGACACGTCTCCATTCGTCCCTCCATTCACGCCTGTCGCGACACCACTGGAGGCGGGCTGCACGATGTTGGGGCGTGAGCGGACGACGGCCTAACGGTGTGCGGGACCGTAGCGCAGCTTAATGGAGACGGTTGCGAATGGTCCTCGCCGATACCCCAGGAGCAACAGTGTCCCTAATTTGCTTGGACGTGGCGGTGCGGTCCCCTACGGCACTGCGTAGGATCCTACGGTCTTGGCGTGCATCCGTGCGTCGCTGCGGTCCGGTCCCAGGTCGACGGGCACGTGCACCTTCCGCCGACCACTGGCGACAACATCGATGTACTGTGGAGACCTCACGCCCCACGTGTTGAGCAATTCGGCGGTACGTCCACCCGGCCTCCCGCATGCCCACTATACGCCCTCGCTCCAAGTCCATCAACTGCACATACGGTTCACGTCCACGCTGTCGCGGCATGCTACCAGTGTTAAAGACTGCGATGGAGCTCCGTATGCCACGGCAAACTGGCTGACACTGACGGCGGCGGTGCACAAATGCTGCGCAGCTAGCGCCATTCGACGGCCAACACCGCGGTTCCTGGTGTGTCCGCTGTGCCGTGCGTGTGATCATTGCTTGTACAGCCCTCTCGCAATGTCCGGAGCAAGTATGGTGGGTCTGACACACCGGTGTCAATGTGTTCTTTTTTCATTTCCAGGAGTGTAGTATCGTTCTTATTGTCAGAAAAGCGAGCATTAAGTTTGTGAAGTTCCTGTTTGATTTGATGATTAATTTGCGTCTGTCCCTGGCGATAGTTATCAAGTGATTAAAATTCTTCTGTGTCAGTGAAGTGTACCGGTTGTGTACCTTCGGAGTGATTGTTATCATTTAATTTTAATAGTGCTACGTGTCGGCGTGTTCATCATATTCCGCTTTCGGATTGTCGTATTGGTCGTGAATTTTCGTAGTATCATCTTTAAGTGATTGTAACTGTACAGCATGACTAGGCGTTTTCTTTTGCAGGGTAGCAACAGTTTCACTGGGTACCGAATTTCTAATTTTGGCAGTAAGCAGGGCTTTGTCTTGCCGCTGAGTTTCTGAAGTAGTATTGAGTTGTTCATCAACGGCTGCTTCTCCCTCTGACACAAGCTGTCATGAACTGTAGTTAGTTCGTTTATACGAGATGTGACACTGGTAACATCCGTTGAAATATCATTTACCAGATCTGTTAAAGCTTTGTGACTGTCTTTAATTCACCAGAGAGTGCTCTCTGATTGTCACGAAGCGCATCTAAAGAATTTTTATGCTCTTCGAATTTGTGGTTAAGCTCTTCCAAATGAGTAGCCTGCGCATGAAAACGTTCTGTAAGAGATTCATGGTTTTTAGAACATTTATCGTTAAGTTCTCCAAATTGATTTGTAAGGGTCTCGTTGCTATTTTTAAGTTCGTCAAGACGGGTGTCAAAACGAGAGGACTGTTCATCAAAACGAGTGGATTGTTCATCAAAACGTTCCGTAAAGTGTGTTGTTATCTTTGAATTGCTCAGCAATACGAGTGGATTTTTCCTCAATGTGATCATTATTTTGCTTTTGCATTTCACCTAAAAACTGAAACAAATGGTCGAACAGAGCTTGCTGGGAGAAATTCATATTGTCTCAAGTCATATGATGCTGTTGTGTGACAGTTCAGTCGGAAAAATTTCGTGAAGGTTGGGTGTCGGATTTTGGAAAGGCTTGAGAGGTTTTCATAATTCTATGTGTGATATTACTTGCCTCAGAACATAAAATATCAGAACATGAAATATCAGAATTATTATCGGAATGCAGAGTTCTGTCAGTATCAAGAGTGTCTACAATGTTCGTGACTTGACTATCCGGTTGCAAAGACACAGCATCTTGGATTATTGTGTCAGAAATATGGTTAGTATTAGTATCAACAGGATGATCAGCCAAGATATTGTTGCTGTCGAATGCATTTTGCAAATCAGATTTTTGCGGATCTGTGATTTGCCGATGAATGTACTACGCAGCATGATAATAGATAAATATGAAACAAATCACAAAACCACAGATGTAAAAGACACTGTCGAAGACAATAATGTCAAAAATGAAAGGCAGAAAACACAGTATTAGCAAAATAGGCGTTGCACTAAAGTACAATACTAACTAAACTAAGAGAGAGCAGTATATAATTTCTGACGACTTCTCAAAAACTCCTGCGTCGCCCGTACTGTATAAGGACATCCCCAACTGAAAGTTATCTACATAAGTAACAATAAAAATGAAAGTTATCTGAATAAATTAAAATATAGCTGAAGTACTCTGTTTCTGGTTGTAAGCCTGAGCTGTGATGATAAATCAACTGTCGTATTGTGAAAGCAAAGCTGCACTATAAATGTAATAAATTGTCATAATCAAAAGTCTTTCATACAGTAAAAGTTAAAATCAGATTGAAAGAATTTTGAACAGAATAAACTGCCTGAATAATTGCCTTGTACATGAAATTTGGAGCAACTGGCTTTGCAAAATTTGATCACAAAAAACTGTCTCTGAGTAACGTAAATTGACCTTGACTGAATAAATAAAACAATAAAAATCCTTACCTCTGATCAGCGCAAATCTTGATAACGCGATACCGTACTGCTCTGTCTTGTGTGCCGCTATTCAAATTACTGTATCTACAGAGACATTCCAGAGTTGCAATGAGTTCTCTGGTGATAGCAAATCGAATATATTGGGTTGGATCATCCATTAAAAAGAACTGTAAGAGGGAAGGTTGGGAAGAAAATGAAATATGCATATAATTGACAACACTCTGTTGTCTTCGTATATTGAGAAAAAGTGCTCATGGTAGACTTTAAATTTAATTAACTTCCCAACATCTTAACAATAAACTTTCCTATCTCTCAAATCTATTAACTTTCAGTACATTAACCAAATTCGTTCGATGGCGCAGTAACAGTGAAAAAAAAATAACATCATTATTGTATTTACCTGACATTCTATTAGATTTCTTCCTTCACAAATCAGTTTCGTAATCATGTTAATTGAACAAATTATAAATTTTAATTTGAATCATAAAAGTGCCATAGGTTCCTCACTAACACTGTTTAAAATTATCAGCTTAACTCCAAGACAGTAGAATTTCGACCCCCTTCGCTACCAGAGCTAAACAGTCTGCCCTCACTGTGCCCTCGCGCTACTCAAAGAAGTTATCTTAACTTCTGCGATACAGCTTACAACATCGCTGCTCGCTCACAATCGATTCAGATACCAAAAATTAACATACCAAAATTATACATGACACCTATCCAAATCCGTAAGAGGAGACGGAGATTCCCCCTGAACAGCACGTTGCGAGGCATACCAGATATGCTCAATAATGTTCATGTCTGGGGGTTGGTGACCATCGGAAGTGTTTAAACTCAGAAGAGTTTTCCTGGAGCCACTCTGTAGCAATTCTGGACGTGTGGGGTGTCGCATTGTCCTGCTGGGACTGTTCAAGTCCATCGAAACGCACAATGGACATGAATGGATGCAATATGATCAGACAGGATGCTTACGTACGTGTCATCTGTCACAGTCGTATCTAGACGTTTCGGTAGTCCCATATCACTCCTACTACACACGTTCCACACCATTGTCTAGTGGCTACCGTTGCTGCCTGTGGATCACGGGGTCCCGCGTTCGATTCCCGGCCGGATGGGAATTTCTCTGCACGAGGACTGGGTGTTTGTGTTGTCCTTATCAATTCATCATCATCATCATTTTTGACAGTGGATAGATTGGACTGTGTAAAAAAGTTCGACTGTATAAGAAATTGGAACTTTGAAACTTCCTGGCAGATTAAAACTGTGTGCCGGACCGAGACTCGAACTCGGTACCTTTGCCTTTCGCGGGCAGGTGCTCTACCAACTGAGCTACCCAAGCACGACTCACGCCCCGTCCTCACAGTTTCACCTCTGCCAGTACCTCGTCTCCTACCTTCCAAATTTTACAGAAGCTCTCCTGAGTGAAAATCTCATTCTGGAAACATCCCCCAGGCTGTGGCTAAGCCATATCTCCGCAATATCCTTTCTTTCAGGAGTGCTAGTTCTGCAAGGTTCACAGGAGAGATTATGTAAACTTTGGAAGTTAGGAGACGAGGTACTGACAGAAGTGAAGCTGTGAGGACGGGGCGTGAGTCGTGCTTGGGTAGCTTAGTTGGTAGAGCACTTGCCCGCGAAAGGCAAAGTTCCCGAGTTCGAGTCTCGGTCCGGCACACAGTTTTAACCTGCCAGGAAGTTTCATATCAGCGCACACTCCGCTGCGGAGTGAAAATCTCATTCTGGAAACTTGGGACGTATTTACGGGCGCTGATGACCCTGCAGTTGATCGCCCCACAAGCAAAACATCATCATCATCCACACGATTATAGATCCTAGACTAGCTTGAACAGTCCTCTGCTGACAGGCAGGGTCCTCGGATTCACGAGGTTGTCTCCATACCCCTACACGCCCATTCGCTCGATACAATACGAAACGGGACTTGGTTCAAATGGCTCTGTGCACTATTGGACTTAACATCTATGGTCATCAGTCCCCTAGAACTTAGAACTACTTAAACCTAACTAACCTAAGGACATCATGTTGTGGGTTGGCAGGAGAGCCAACACCGGGTTACAAGAGGAAGCCGAAAGGCACGCATTTTAGCTCACGCAGGCTGGCGTGAGGTCTGGAACAGGACAAGGAAATTAGAATTTACAAACAACGGACGTAGCTGGTGGAATTCTTAACTTTAATCCATTAATGGTGAACATCGGTCTTGACGGTACATTATTACAGTATCAATAGTAACGTACTGGCGCCTTGCTAGGTCGTAGCAAATGACGTAGCTCAAGGCTATGCTAACTATCGTCTCGGCAAATGAGAGCGTCTTTTGTCAGTGAACCATCGCTAGCAAAGTCGGTTGTACAACTGGGGCGAGTGCTAGGAAGTCTCTCTATACCTGCCGTGTGGCAGCACTCCGTCTGCAATCACTGATAGTGGCGACACGCGGGTCCGACGTATACTAACGGACCGCGGCCGATTTAAAGGCTACCATCTAGCAAGTGTGGTGTCTGGCGGTGACACCACGCATCACACAACACCCAGTCATCACGAGGCAGAGAAAATCCCTGACCCAGCCGGGAATCGAACCCGGGAACCCGGGACGGGACTTGTCCGACCAGGCAATACGATTCCAGTTATCAACAGTCCAATGTCGGTGTTGACGGTCCCAAGCAAGGCGTAAGGCTGTGTGGCGTGCAGTCATCAAGGGTAGACGAGTGGGCCCACGGTTCTGAAATGCCATCTCGACAATGTTTCGTTGAATGGTTCGTACGCTGAAACTCGTTCGTAGTTCAGGATTGAAATGTGCAGCAATTTGCGGACAGGTTGCACTTCTGTCACGTTGAACAAGATCTTCGTCGTCGTTGGTCCCATTCTTGCTGCATTTTTCTCCGGCCGCAGCGATTTCTGATATTCGACGTTTTACCGGATTCCTGATATTCATGGTGTACTCATGAAATGATCATATGGGGAAATCCTCATTTCATCGCTACCTCGGAGATGCTGTATCCTATTCCTCGTGCGCCGACTACAACACCACGTTCAAACTCACTTAAATCTCGATAACCTGCCATCGTAGCAGCAGTACCAAATAAAACAGCTGCGCCAGACACAGCGTTACCGACCGCAGATCCGTCTTCTGCCTGTTTACATATCTCTGTATTTGAATACGAATGCCTGTACCAGTTTCTTTGGCGTTTAAGTGTAGTAATATAGTATTAGATGCTTTGGATTTGCTAAATTTTTACCTGTTCCTTACAGCCATACTTTCACGTCTAGTTGTGCCTTACCACACTGTAATTCTGTTGTGTACATAGTTCCGCGCCCCGCTAAGCACAACAGCGCAGGCGCAACGCTCGTCCGTCTCCGCACTGCGAGATGGCGCTGCCATAGAGACGGACCAAATTCTGCTTCCGCCGACCCGCGTATTAATATGTGATGCAGCCAATGATATTGATGCTAACGTAGAACCTTTTCTCCTCGCGGATCACACTCGTACAGTGATACATGAACGCGTGAGATATTATAACAAGTGTACAGACCTCCAGTCACTCAGTCTGCATTTGTCTGCACTAGTATGTACCAGTCTGCATTAGTCTGTACCAGTCTGTACAAGTTCTACATTTGTCTGTAGCAGTCTATAGTCAAGTTTCAGGCTGCGCCTAATAAGATTACCATATTCCTGTACATAGCCATGAAGAAAACTGTATAAACACTTTCGTCAAGTATCAGAGAATAAGATTGACGTACCAATACCAAAGGAACTTCAGATTGTCAATTGTAAATAGCATCCAGAACCAAGTTAAGTAATTTTTATGGTTGTTATTATTTTAATAAATGTGTGCGAAAATTAATGAAGTTCTGTTTAAAGATGGTCACCGTCAATCTGGTACTCAAAGCGTGCCAGTGGCATTTCTATCGTCTGACCTAACGGCAGAAGATAAACACGCCACGATAAGACCACGAGACATTTTGCTGACACTCGCTACTTCGTTAGAGCGACAAGTCAAATCATCTGATTGTGTGTGTACTGAAGGTCTTACAGAACGCACACCACAAATTTTTTCCTGGTAATGCATTATGTATACGCAGAGTCGTGTCGTGTCGGTCCAGAACCACGCTGTCGCACAGTCACGCACCCACACGTACACACACACACACATATTGATCTACTTGTTTAAATTAAGACTTGTCAGGAAGAAGGAAGTTGACATGATCGTGTTAGCTGAAGTAGCGAGTACTAATGTTACAAGTTCTCATACTTTTCTTAAGTATCAAAACACGTAATCACATTACGTTGGAAACTAAGGAAACGGTTCGGCGGCGTCTGACACGGAATGTAAACCGACGTGAGGCAGAGCGAGAGAGAGGAAGAGGACGACAGGAAGTTGATGAATCCGGCAAGAGCGGGCAAGAAGCGGAGAACCGGCGCGTGACTGGGGAGACGAGAAGAGCGCTCGAGGCAAATTGACCCACATTAGCGCGAGGCGGCGGCGACTTAAGGCGGGGGCAGGACCTCTCCCTGTCGTTATGCGAATGAATTCCCGGCCCCGAGGAACGAGCCAACAAATCGGGGGTAAATGCAAATGCTCGGGGTAATTCCGGCGCCGGAGCAGCTAACAAATCCAGTTAGCCGGCGGCGGTTGGAAGCGCAGGGATGGGTGGTTATTGGGGGGCGGGACGCAGAAGCAGGGAGAAAATGTTGTCGGTACGAGGGCATCAGCGAACAGAGGGAGAGAGACGAATGAGACGAATAGAACAGGTGGCTGATTAGCACGATAACGAGCCGGCAGATCTCCGCGCTTTATAACGCCGCCCGTAATAGCGGGCCGAGCTGAATCCGTGATACAGTGCAGTACTTCAGCGGGGAACAGCGTACAACAGAGGCGCTGGGCGTCCACAGAAACCTTAAACACCTAAACTCTGTGAGACGGGTGTTACGATTAATCAAGGTAAACCCCCAGTTTGGAAACGGGGCCAAAAGTAGTTGGTTACTGTCGAGTTGCAATTTACAATTTCTTTATCGATTACTTCAACCATTAAAAAGTCATTTCTTTGTCACTTGACCAGTAACAGATCCAAAAAAGCTAGTAGGCATGAGTTGTTGTTGTTGTGGTCTTCAGTCCTGAGACTAGTTTGATGCACCTCTCCATGCTACTCTATCCTGTGCAAGCTTCTTCATCTCCCAGTACTTACTGCAACCTACATCCTTCTGAATCTGCTTAGTGCATTCATCTCTTGGTCTCCCTCTATGATTTTTACCCTCCACACTGCCCTCCAATGCCAAATTTGTGATCCCTTGATGCCTCAGAACATGTCCTACCTACCAGTCCCTTCTTCTTGTCAAGTTGTGCCACAAACTCCTCTTCTCCCCAATTCTATTCAATACCTCCTCATTAGTTATGTGATCTACCCATCTAATCTTCAGCATTCTTCTGTAGCACCACATTTCGAAAGCTTCTATTCTCTTCTTGTCCAAACTATTTATCGTCCATGTTTCACTTCCATACATGGCTACACTCCATACAAATACTTTCAGAAACGACTTCCTGATACTTAAATCTATACTCGATGTTAACAAATTTTTCTTCTTCAGAAACGTTTTCCTGGCCATTGCCAGTCTACATTTTATATCCTCTCTACTTCGACCATCATCAGTTATTTTGTTCCCCAAATAGCAAAACTCCTTTACTACTTTAAGTGTCTCATTTCCTAATCTAATTCTATCAGCATCACCCGACTTAATTCGACTACATTCCATTATCCTCGTTTTGCTTTTGTTTATGTTCATCTTATATCCTCCTTTCAAGACACTGTCCATTCCATTCAACTGCTCTTCCAAGTCCTTTGCTGTCTCTGACAGAATTACAATGTCATCGGCGAACCTCAAAGTTTTTATTTCTTCTCCATGGATTTTAATACCTACTCCGAATTTTTCTTTTGTTTCCTTTACTGCTTACTCAATATACAGATTGAATAACATCGGGGAGAGGCTACAACCCTGTTACTTTACAGTTAACGGCCAAGCCATTATACTTAAAACTGACTTTGATAAAACATTTGATAACAAATCGAAATTTTTCAAGTAATGAATTTAAAAACATTACCTTACCGTTAATAACCAAGCCATTTTACTTAAAAGAGACTTTGATAAAGCATTTAATAACAAAATTAAAATTTTCCAAGTAATGAAAGAAAAAAACCACCAATTTGCATACAATTTCGCTACCGAACATCTAGGGAGCCTTTAAACTTTGGCGCAATAAGATATTAAATTACAAGGGCTCGCTAACAGGGAGGCAGAATTAGCATTTTCAAAGGATGCCAAGTAGATTAAAACAATGAAAGTAAAGATACAGTCATTCACTTTTTACAATATCTAACAATTTTAAAGCCTCATAATTTTAAAAAGCCACCAATGAAAGGCAAACTTAACCTTTTTAAACAGTGGGCAAAAACAGTCAGAGTAAAATACAACCATTTAAAATTTTACAAAAACTTTAATACCATGTCCTGCCGCCAAAATGTCCTGGGAAAGAAATAATTAACCGACCGGGTGTAAGGGCCGCCACAATAGTCTCCCGAAGGATGCTCAGGCTAGAAGAGGACTAACAGACCCACAACCCCTCACATTCAGCAATCACATCGACCTCACGCGAGGCCAGGGGAGGAGTAGGAATCAAATCAGGAACCATAATCCCTGCCCAAAAATACACTTCCACCCATGCAGTACTAATAAGAAGCAAAAAGATCACTGTCTATAACTACACCGGCGACAGGGACAGGAAACAACGCAGGAGGCCACAAGGCAGAAAAGACGCTGGTTATCAAACCAAAATTCTTCAATTAACATCTAAACCTTTAACCAATTTAACTTGCCGTTTATCAGAGGAACAGCAGGTGAACTCCGATGCAAAGGTTCCTCACACCCGACCGTGTACACGTCGCCAGCGTACCCAACTGGACACAGTCACGCAGCCACGCGCTCTGTCACCGGAGCCCTCGTCTTCTCTGCACCCACGGCGGCGAAATACCACTCCTCAGGTTAGGCGAGTTACCAGTCCATCATTCCAGCCTCCAGGCGGACAATTTAAAGACATTCGTTGTCGCTCCCACCAAGTAGTGACTCGGAACCACAGCCGTAGCCCCCGGGTGCTCACAGCAAGAGCTTACAGCCTTGTCCCCTCAACTCGTCCCACACGTCTCGCACCTCCAGGATAGACCACGCGGGTTCTCGGAACAACAGCCAACTCTCCACCGCCACGCCACGCCGCGGTCTCATCGTACGACATTCTCTAATTCCCGACTTTAAAAACCGACCGACCGACTCGTCACCGCTAGGCAACCAACCGGCCATCCCCACAAAGATCTTATTCCCTTACACAAGGCTAACAGGAAGCAACGACTCGGAGATCGATAAGACCAGTCACGCTGCCAGAGGTGAATCAATTAACGATGGAATGGAAGGACTCGGAACAATCTTTACCGCGCGATATATGTTGAGAGCCGACACACGGCTCACTCTAAAGGCCACATTATCGTGCGAGATGTATGGGAAAGAATGAATGTGCGTCAAAGTTTGCCATAGTCCAGTAAAACACGCTGATTCTAATATGCAGGGTTTTCATTAAGTCCACAGAACATTTCAAAAATTCGTTTCCGATAAATATTAAGTGGTTACAGATGTTCTATTTGTCCGCCTTTCGTCACACGGCACACACCACCCTAAATAGCATATGAGAAGTGACGGTAAGTGTGGTGTGCGTACTGTAAGACCCTCGGTACACACACCATCAGATTATTTGACTTGTCGCTCTAACGAAGTAGGCGAGTGTCAGCAATATGTCTCGTGGTCTTATCGTGGCGTGTTTATCTTCTGCCGTTAGGTCAGACGATATTAATGCCACTTGCACGCTTAGAGTAGCATATTGACGGTGACCAGCTTTAAACAGAACTTGATTAATTTTCACACACGTTTATTAAAATAATAAATAACATAGACATTACGTAACTTGATTCTGGGTGCTGTTTACAATTGACAATCTGAAGTTCCTTTGGTCTTGGTACGTTAATCTTATTCTCACATATCTCTGATACTTGACAAAGTGTCTATACATTTCTCTTCATGGCTATGTACAGGAATATGGTAATCTTGTTAGGCGCAGACTGAAACTTGACTATACACTGGTACAGACTAATGCAGACTGGTACAGACTGGTGCATACAATTGCAGACTTACTAATCGGAGGTCTGTACACTCGTTATAATACCTCGCGCGTTCATGTATCACTGCGCGAGTGTGATCCGCGAGGAGAAAAGGTTCTGTGTTAGCAGAAATCTCATTGGCTGCGTTTCATATTAATACGCGGATCGGCGGAAGCAGAATTTGGTCCGTCTCTAAGACAGCGCCATCTCGTAGTGCGGAGACGGACGAGCGCTGCGCCTGCGCTGTTGTGCTTAGCGGGGCTCGCTCTAGTGGGAAAGTTGTGTACGCGCTGACTACGCGGAACTATGTACACAACAGTAAGAATAGCTGCTGCAATGCACTGTCGCAAGTCACCGCGGTTCTGATGCAGAGGTGGAACATGACTGTTATCTTTGATAAAACCCCACAAGAAGAGATCGCCAAGACGTGTGGCCCCGTCACTGATCATATCCGAAACACGACCCATCCAGCGACATGGCAAGTCTAACTTAGCTGGTCACAGATGTGGAAATGTGAAGGGCCGCCACCTTGTCGAAAGATGAAATCCCTACTATCAGTGTCAAGTTCTGATGTGACCCCCACTTGCAGTATATCTTAGTAGTTGATAGCATTGACCACTCACAATTAGTGAAAAGGGAGACTCATACATTCTGTTGTTGCCCACGGCACAAATCACGCCAAATTTCGTGGAATCACAGACGTGTTAGACCATTGCATTTGGATTCCCTGTCCCTAATTTGTGTGTGTTGTGACGGCTGACGTTTCCCAAAGGCTGAAAAAGCAGACGAAGAACAGGAATATGACTCCACAATCTTTTTAGTCCTTGATGCACTAAAGAAACTGATATACGTGTGTGTATTCAAATACACAATGTCAACAGGCAGTATACGGCACTGCGGCTGGCGACGTATGTATAAGACAACAAGTGTAAGACACATGGCGCACTTGTTAAATCGCTCAATGTTGCTAGAATGGGAGATTATGAAAATTTAAGTGCTATTGAACGTGATGTTATAGCCGGTTCACGAGTGATAGAACACAGCAACTCTGAGGTAGCGATGAAGTGAGGATTCTCCCATACGACTATTTCACAAGTGTACCGTGAATATCAGGTATCAGGTAAAATATCAAATCTCCGACATCACTGGGGCCGGGAAAAGATGCTGCAAGAACGGGACCGACGACTGAAGAGAATCGCTCAACGGGTTGGAAGTGCAACCTTTCCGCAAATTGCTGCAGATTTCGGTGCTGGGCCACCACCAAGCCGGCCGGAGTGGCCGAGCGGTTCTAGGCGCTACAGTCTTGGAACAGCGCGACCGCTACGGTCGCAGGTTCGAATCCTGCCTCCGGCATGGATGTGTGTGATGTCATTAGGTAGGTTTAAGTAGTTCTAAGTTCTAGGGGACTGGTGACCGCAGAAGTTAAGTGCCATAGTGCTCAGAGCCATTTGAATCACTTTGAAGCCACCACCAAGTGTCAGCGTGCGAACCATTCACCGAAACATCAACGATATGGGCCTGGGGAGCCGAAGGTCCGCTCCTGTACCCTTGATGACTGCAAGACGCAAAGCCTTACGCCTCGTCTGGGCCCGGCAAGACCAACATTGGACTGTTGATGACTGGAAACATGTTGTCACGTTTCAAATTGTATCGGGCGGATGGACGTGTAAGGGTATGGAGACAACCTCATGAATCCATGGAGCCTGAATGTCAGCAGGGGACTGTTCAAGCTGGTAGCGGCTCTGTAATGGTGTGGGGCGTGTTTAGTTAGAGTGATATGGGACCCCTGATACGTCTACATACGACTCTGACAGGTGACACGTACGTAAGCATCCTGTTTGATCACCTGCTTCCATTCATGTACACTCTGCATTCCGACGGGTAATCTCAGCAGGACAATGCGACACCACACGCATGCAGAATTGCTACAGAGAGGCTCCAGAAACACTCATTAAACACTTCCGCTGGTCACCAAACTCCCCTGAAATGAACATTAGTGGTCATATCTGGGATGCCTCGCAACGTGCTGTTCAGAAGAGATCTCCATCCCCTCGGACTCTTACAGACTTATGGGCAGCCCTGCAGGATCCATGGTGTCATTTTCCTCCAGCACTACTTCAGACATAGTCGAGTCATTGTCGCGTCATATTGCGCCATTTCTGCGTGCTCGCGTGGCCCTACATTCCCCTTTCAGTCTCTTTCCTGTGTAGTTATTTACCTAAGAGTTTCTTTTTGTTTGCAATATACTTTTGGAGCATGTCTCATGACAATCTAACATTAATCTGCAAGCATAGCCTGATATCTTCCATCAATTAGTGCTCTCCGTGTTCGTCAAACACAGCGTCACAGTTACTGGTAAAGCAATCGAGATGTGAGTCCAGAAAATGAAACCTGAGCGACGTATTATAACCTAACTCTTGGTATGTCCTCAGAAGCTCATTAACAGCTATATTGTAATTTTCATGTCTTATATTTCTCAAGAAATTGTGACCAGCATTTTCGAAGGCTTACTCTTGCCCTCAGTGATCCTATTAAATGTTCGAACATTAAACACTTCCCACATTTTGGGTCCGGCGAAGACTGCCTCTTTGATCTTAGCATCACCGACATGTGGGAATTTTGTCTTTAAACACTTGAAAGCTTATTCTTCTTGATCCATATATTTCACTAAATTCTTCATACTTTTCTCCAGACTCCATCATTTTTCTTTCAAGCCAGTTTTCTCGCATGTAGCGTGATTTTCTGTCACGACAGGTACACTATCAAAGGAAGCATCAACACTCAGTATATCCTAGCTCATTCCGAATGTAATAGGAATAATCTTTGTGTCGCCACATATGTGTCTTTGATCGACATCGTAGTGTAATTTTTCAGAAGGAAATTTTACATTTTCGTAGCTGTCATTAAGATGTACAGTGTGACCTATAGGAACAGTAATTAATGTGTTTCCGTTTTGAAGCGAAAGAGGTTTCAAGGTTAACGTGGAGGACTCAGTGAAAAGTCTGCTGTCTTCGCAAACACGCTTCACTCTCAAAGATGCCATCAGGCCATTTACATCACTGCATCCACCAGGGTTGTTTTCCGTTTAAAAGAACGGCGTTGTGTGTTTCCTCCGCTCGATATCTATATACACTTTCGCACATTTTCCCAGGAGAGTCCACTGCTGTAGCTTGTAACGAAGAACTACGGCCTCGCTTTTTTGCAACTATAGAGCACGAATGAAATCGTTATGTTCTTACTGCGAAATTGAATGTGGTCTAGTGGGCGACATCGATTCTGGTGTACAATTTTTATCTTGCTACAAAGGCTCAGGCAGTTGTATTCATTTAGCCTCCACGTCTTCATCAGATTCTACGACATTATGTTCCAGAGGGACAGGACAAGGAGGACCTTCTGCACGTGGTACTGGTCGTGTAACAGATGTCAAAGCTGGTATCTGATGGCCCGCTTTTTCTTTCTCGACATCCCATGTTCAATAGGAGCCAACATACAAAAATAACAATCACTGGCGCGATTTGAAGATTCTCGCCATGTCGTGGGAACTGCGAGTGGCACTGACCTAACTGATTTGTTTCTGGTTCAACAAATGGCTCTGAGCGCTATGGGACTTAACTTCTGAGGTCATCAGACCCCTAGAACTTAGAACTACTTAAACCTAACTAACCTAAGGACATCACACAACACCCAGTCATCACGAGGCAGAATTCGAACCTGCGACCGTAGAGGTCACGCGGTTCCGGACTGTAGCGCCTAGAACCGCACGGCCACCCCGGCCGGCTTCTTTCTGGTGCCGAAGGTTTATTATCATTTGTTTTACAGTCGAAGTAATGGTAATATGCTGCCTTAATTAATGGTGTCAGTTGTCTTTCTGAGAACAAAAATCACCGCACACACAGCACAAGTTATTCACACTGTTAACGAGTATAAGTGGCATCTTAAAGTTGAATTAATCTGAAATGTAAACAAAATAAATTTGAGTAAGAAGATATAGAGTACGAAAATGTCTTTTGTGCCTATAAAGATAAATAAGTCTGACACTTGATTTCCTATTTATCTGTGAAAATTTAGCTTCAAACACAGAAAATTAATGAGAAAGAAGTGCAGATAGATTCTCTAATCACAGTATATGACGTTGGTATAAGCACAATGGTTTCTTTAGGAACAAAATGCGGCATGTTGAGGTTGACAGCCTTTAACTGTAACAATAAAAAATTACCGTCATTGCAAAATATCCGTCTGCCATAACATTAATTCCTGGTGTTTTTCAACGAAATTAGAGCGAAGTTAACATTTTAAACCTCATATTCGTTCACTACATATCGCAATGATTAGGAATTCACTATTTTTAACTCGCGGAGATTTTTAGTGTAGACCGGTGAGATTAATTTGCTTGTGAAGTCGCCGTTTCCAAGTCGGTTCTATATATCAGTGCACCACTGGAGACGGCGCAATTTGTCGACATGTTTTATAGCTTGCAGGAGTTGAGAACTATATGGTTTCACCGTTAGTCGTTTACGAGGACTATTCCACACTATTGGCTGAGGGATGTTCTGTTCTGCACCTCGTCGATAGGTAGAATGTGTGTGACACGTCAACATCATTTTCCTCCCCCATTCGGTCCAGTGACTGTTGTAACACATCCGAGCGTTCCTAACGTTTTGCACTGCACAAGAAAGCATCCTTCCGCTAATTTCTCGTACGACTTCACTACGCTGTTGTAAACTGACGGTGCCTTGTGAGACTTGCCACGGAAACCTGTTCGCACGCTCACTACCGATTGACAACGAGCAAATTCTTGCTCCCAGAACGATTTCTCTTCCTGGTCGCCGCCATTTTCAACAATGATGACACTCCTCTCGGCGTTTTTTCAAACTAACTCGCTGGCACAAAGTTAAAAAATACATGAATAAAATTCATAGTTTGCATTTCACATACGGTCTCATTTTTCAGGTTACTTTTAGCCATTTACCTACACCAAATTTTTAAACTGATTCATGGACTTAATAATTATGCACCTCAATGAGCTTAGGTAGCACACAGACATATATATATATATATATATATATATATATATATATATATATATATATATATATATATATATATATATATATATATATTAAGAATATACACTCCTGGAAATGGAAAAAAGAACACATTGACACCGGTGTGTCAGACCCACCATACTTGCTCCGGACACTGCGAGAGGGCTGTACAAGCAATGATCACACGCACGGCACAGCGGACACACCAGGAACCGCGGTGTTGGCCGTCGAATGGCGCTAGCTGCGCAGCATTTGTGCACCGCCGCCGTCAGTGTCAGCCAGTTTGCCGTGGCATACGGAGCTCCATCGCAGTCTTTACCACTGGTAGCATGCCGCGACAGCGTGGACGTGAACCGTATGTGCAGTTGACGGACTTTGAGCGAGGGCGTATAGTGGGCATGCGGGAGGCCGGGTGGACGTACCGCCGAATTGCTCAACACGTGGGGCGTGAGGTCTCCACAGTACATCGATGTTGTCGCCAGTGGTCGGCGGAAGGTGCACGTCCCCGTCGACCTGGGACCGGACCGCAGCGACGCACGGATGCACGCCAAGACCGTAGGATCCTACGCAGTGCCGTAGGGGACCGCACCGCCACTTCCCAGCAAATTAGGGACACTGTTGCTCCTGGGGTATCGGCGAGGACCATTCGCAACCGTCTCCATGAAGCTGGGCTACGGTCCCGCACACCGTTAGGCCGTCTTCCGCTCACGCCCCAACATCGTGCAGCCTGCCTCCAGTGGTGTCGCGACAGGCGTGAATGGAGGGACGAATGGAGACGTGTCGTCTTCAGCGATGAGAGTCGCTTCTGCCTTGGTGCCAATGATGGTCGTATGCGTGTTTGGCGCCGTGCAGGTGAGCGCCACAATCAGGACTGCATACGACCGAGGCACACAGGGCCAACACCCGGCATCATGGTGTGGGGAGCGATCTCCTACACTGGCCGTACACCACTGGTGATCGTCGAGGGGACACTGAATAGTGCACGGTACATCCAAACCGTCATCGAACCCATCGTTCTACCACTCCTAGACCGGCAAGGGAACTTGCTGTTCCAACAGGACAATGCACGTCCGCATGTATCCCGTGCCACCCAACGTGCTCTAGAAGGTGTAAGTCAACTACCCTGGCCAGCAAGATCTCCGGATCTGTCCCCCATTGAGCATGTTTGGGACTGGATGAAGCGTCGTCTCACGCGGTCTGCACGTCCAGCACGAACGCTGGTCCAACTGAGGCGGCAGGTGGAAATGGCATGGCAAGCCGTTCCACAGGACTACATCCAGCATCTCTACGATCGTCTCCATGGGAGAATAGCAGCCTGCATTGCTGCGAAAGGTGGATATACACTGTACTAGTGCCGACATTGTGCATGCTCTGTTGCCTGTGTCTATGTGCCTGTGGTTCTGTCAGTGTGATCATGTGATGTATCTGACCCCAGGAATGTGTCAATAAAGTTTCCCCTTCCTGGGACAATGAATTCACGGTGTTCTTATTTCAATTTCCAGGAGTGTATTACTGTTTGTAAGAGGTATTTTAATTGTTATTTTCTATGTTTGTTTTCTAGCTATGGTTCCACCATGAGGCCTTCCAAGGTTCGTCTGAGGCTTTTCTATGTGCCCTGCTGAAGGAGTCCCATCCACATATTGCAAGGATATAGATTTTTGTGTCAGATACTGTGGGAGTCAGCACCAACACAAAGAGAGGAGTCACGATGACCGGTTCCAGTAATCCAAAATCATAAGTACTTACTTTTTTCTCTATTACGTCTCATAGAATGCAGGCTGAGTAACTTCCTATTACTGAGTACTGATACTCTCTAAGACTGGACCGACCAGCGATGGTTTGCTGGCCAAATCAGCATTGACCAGGGGTGCTGAACTTCCTGGAGGTGAGGCACTGCTCACTCTTTCCATCGGAGCGCAGGTCTGCGTCTTCTTGGTGACGTTGCGCGGCGCTTCGCTGCACGGTGTGCAGTCGATTCTTTAGGATTGCACAGCTTCCCCCCCCCCCCCCCCCCCGTAAATGTCACGGTGTTATCGTGTAGGGGGCTATCTTTTGACAACTGTACTGGGCGGCGGAGGAAGCTGGGTGGCGTGAGGAGCCGGTCGCGCCCCAACATTCGTCCACGGCTCCGAGGCGAACATCGGTCTGGAAAACCCTCTTCCTGGGTCAGTCCGACGAAAATGAAGAAGACGGCAATGACGGCGGCTGTGACGGCGGCGGCGGCGGCGGCAACGACGATAGCGTCGGCTCCACTGCAGACGCCAGGACAAGCGCTGGCAAGTTGAGCTGCTGCAGTGGCGAAGGCGATGGGTCCATCACCATTGGTTCCGTAGGCGGCGCCGTTGAGGCACCCGGGAGCGGCAACGGAGGCTGCTAGATCTCGGTTGGATGCGAATCTGGGGACAGAAAATCCGCGGAAAGATCTCGCAATCAACAAGCGAGAATGTGGTTCTGATGGTGGCGCACCAGTCCAGCAGAACCTTGAATTAAATACATGCAATGGCCCAAACTTCAAAGAATAGTTCCTCTCTCCCGGCAGCTGGTGTGAGCAAAACCTCTGAAAAGAACAGAATCGCTAGACGCAAAGTTATACTTTCGGAGCGTGGGAGGCGCTGTACTCATAGAAGCTCCATAGGCGACGGACAGGCGCGGGGTTGGGAGCGATTCAGTGCGAGGAGGAAGAGCACCAGCGCTTGCCCCCGTATGTGGAAGGCACGTAGCTTGTTGCTCTGTTGTTTGAACGTCGCACAAACCGTTAGCCTTCTACGTTCAACAGACGATGGAACGGAACTCTGGTAAGGTGAGAAGAACCGTGCCTGCACGTAACTGTTCACAGTCCTGAGCCGTAAACTGTGGTCCGTTGTCTGTATCCAACATTTCAGGCAAATCTTCCAAGAAAAAGATAGATGACAAAGCCGGAATGGTACGACGCGACGTAGTCTAGTTCATCGGCACTGCAAACGGATTTTGCTGAAAGAGTTCACACCAATAAACCGACGAGTGTCCAAAAAGGAAACAGAGAGGTTAATATGCGCTCGTTATTGCGGCGGGTGAGACTCTGGTGAAGCTGAAAACGTTTACTGCGGGGCCCTTCGAGTTTCAGCAAAAGTGCGACACTGTGTCGTAATATATTCAATGTGGGCGTCCATGCCTGGCCAAGTGCAGCCCCGACGTGCTAACTGTTTTGTGCGTACAGTTGCCCAATGTACACTACTGGCCATTAAAACTGCTACACCACGAAGATGACGTGCTACAGACGCGAAATTTAACCGACAGTGCGAAGAAGCTGTGATATGCAAATGATTAGCTTTTAAGAGCATTCACACAAGGTTGGCGCTGGTGGCGACACCTACAACGTGCTGACATGAGGAAAGTTTCCAGCCGATTTCTCGTACGCAAACAGCAGTTGACCGGCGTTGCCTGGTGAAACGTTGTTGTGATGCCTCGTGTAAGGAGGAGAAATGCGTACCATCACGTTTCCGACTTTGATAAAGGTCGGATTGTAGCCTATCGTGATTGCGGTTTACCGTATCGTGACATTGCTTCTCGCGTTGGTCGAGATCCAATGACTGTTAGCAGAATATGGAATAGGTGGGTTCAGGAGGGTAATACGGAACGCCGTGCTGGATCCCAACGGCCTCGTATTCCTAGCAATCGAGATGACAGGCATCTTATCCGCATGGCTGTAACGGATCGTGCAGCCACTTCTCGATCCCTGAGTCAACAGATGCGGACGTTTGCAGGACAACAACCATCTGCACGAACACTTCGATGACATTTGCAGCAGCATGCACTATCAGCTCGGAGACCAGGGCTGCGGTTACCCTTGACGCTGCATCACAGACAGGAGCGCCTGCGATGGTGTACTCGACGACGAACCTGGGTGCACGAATGGCAAAACGTCATTTTTTGGGATAAATCTAGGTTCTGTTTACAGCATCATGATGGTCGCATCCGTGTTTGGTGACATCGCTGTGAACGCACATTGGAAGCGTGTATTCGTCATCGCCATACTGGCGTATCACCCGGTGTGATGGTATGGGGTGCCATTGGTTACACGTCTCGGTCACCTCTTGTTCGCACTGACGGCACCTTGAACGGTGGACGTTACATTTCAGATGTGTTACGACCCGTGGCTCTACCCTTCATTCGATCCCTGCGAAACCCTACATTTCAGCAAGATAATGCACGACCGTGCATGTTGCAGGCCCTGTACGGCCCTTTCTGGATACAGAAAATGTTCCACTGCTGCCCTGGCCAGCACATTCTCCATATCTCTCGCCAACTGAAAACGTCTGGTCAATGTTGGCCGAGCAACTGGCGCGTCACAATACTCCAGTCACTACTCTTGAAGAACTGTGGTATCGTGTTGAAGCTGCATGGGCAGCTGTACCTGTACACGCCATCCACGCTCTGCTTGACTCAATGCCCAGGCGTAACAAGGCCGTTATTACGGCCAGAGGTGATTATTCTGGGTAATGGTTTCTCAGGGTCTATCCACCCAAACTGCGAGAAAATGTAATCACATGTCAGTTCTAGTATAATATATTTGTCCAATGAATACCCGTTTATCATCTGCATTTCTTCTTGGTGTAGCAATTTTAATGGCCAGTAGTGTAGTTGGTGGAGCAATGGTACCGCATCTTTTTGCAACACTTTATGAATAAGCCCACGCGATTGCCCAGAGTCACTTCGCAATAAAATCAAACCAAGCTGGACGGAGAGGTTATGCCGACCAGCAGGATATTGGTGCACAAAATAATTCTGAACGTTTTTCACTGAACGAAGGCAGGTAATATGGATGAAGCGCAACGAAAGATTCAAGTCAGGGTCTGATTCCGTGACCTGTGTAATTTTACTGTACTTCAGTGGAAAAGTCTGTAAAAGTTCAGTGTCCTGAGCGTCGACCTGAGAAGAAACTACGGCAGTAGCATCGAATTCGCAAACAAGACCAGCAGAAGGGCGAGAAAGGGTGTCAGCATTTGGATGCTTCGGCGTGGGCCGGTGCAATAGTTCGCACTGATACTCTGACAATAGGAAAGCCCAACGCTGAAGCGTCTGAGCCGCGCGTGGAGGAACAGGTTTGGACGCATGAAACAAAAACTGAAGAGGCTTATGGTCCATCACTGGGTAAAACTTCCGATCACACGGTTTGTGATGAAACTTTGTCACGTCACAGATAGTAGCGAGTGCCTCCTTCTCGATTTGGGAATAGTTACATTGAGTCTTGGTCAATAACTTGGAAGCGAAAACAATCGGCCTGTCCTGTGAATCAAATCCGTGCGACAGCACAACTCCGATACCGTACGAAGAAGCGTCCGCTTCCAAAACCATCCGCTTTGCGGGCTCGAAATGAAAAAGGTATCAGCCACTGAAGAAGGCATTTTTAAGTTTCTGGAATGAATCCTGACACTCTTTGGTTAAAAAAAAAGGCATATTCCTCCGGTGCAGACGATACAACGGAGCCACGATCTGGGGTGTGTTGGGTGTAAACCGTTTATAATACGTCAACTTCTCAGCGCGGCTCCCCCCCCCCCCCCCCCCCCTCTCCCGTCAGAGGTTCGAGTCCTCTCTCGGTCATGAGTGTGTGTGTGTTGTCCTTAGCGTAAGTTAAATTTAGATTAAGTAGTGCGTAAGCCTAGGGACCGTTGACCTCAGCAGTTTGATCCCACAGTCCTTACCATAAATTTCCAACTTTTCTCGAGATCTTACTGCAATTCCGGCAAGTTCCCAGGGGCCAGGGAGGTCTCGGATGGCCAAATGTGAGTGACGGGGTGAACACGTTGGCTATGAAGAACGTGGCCTAAGTACTGAATGTCAGTCTGAAAAAAGGCGTATTTGTTCAGGCGGTACTTCAAGTCTGCAGCTGAATGTACTTCAAAAAGCGTACGACTTTTACTGATATGTTCCCCCAGTGTACGTTCTACCACCACAACGTGATCCAAGTAATTTGAAGAGAATGGGGCTTTTGAGGTAAGCTGTACAAAGTATCGTTTTAATATGGCAGCCACGGAAGCGGTGCCAAATGGTAAGCGCAAAAAATTGAACAGTCCTCAATGTGCGTTGACCACAAACACTTTCTGAGACTGCTCATTGTAGTGTTGGCAGAAGAGCCAACACCGTGTTGCTAGAGGAGGCCGAAATGCACGCGTTCAAAGCTCACGCAGACTGGCGTGAGGTCTGGAACAATTAAAGGAGTTGAGTCTAATAAGGAAAGAACGTAGTTCTTGGAATACTTAACTTTAATCCATAATTGGAGAACATCGCTCTTGATGATACATAATTTATCATATCAATATAAACTGGTAATGGCGCCTTGCTAGGTCGTAGCAAATGACGTAGCTGCAGGCTATGCTAACTATCGTCTCGGCAAATGAGAGCGTATTTGTCAGTGAACCTTTCCTAGCAAAGTCGGCTGTACAACTGGGGCGAGTGCTAGTCAGTCTCTCTAGACCTGCCGTGTGGCGGCGCTCGGTCTGCAATCACTGACAGTGACGACACGCGGGTCCGACGTATACTAATGGACCGCGGCCGATTTAAAGGCTACCACCTAGCAAGTGTGGTGTCTGGCGGTGACACCACACTCATCTTGTGCAAACACGTATCGCATAAGTCAATTTGTGAAAAATAGCGGCGTCCATCAAGTCTGTCCATTAATTCCACAGAGCATGGCAACAGATAAGTATCAATTATTGATTGTGGATTCACAGAAGCTTTAAAGTAACACGAGGGCTTCGGTAAGATTACTAAGGGAGAAGCCCATTGCCTAGCGTGGATAGGAGCAATAACACCATTTACTTGCAATTTTTAAGTTCACTTGCAAATTTATCGCTAAGTGTATGAGAGATGAGACGCTCCCGAAGAGACTTAGGTTGTGCGTTGTCCTTCATTGTCAGGTGCGCCACAAAATAATTTGTTCTTCACAAAACAGATCAGGGAAATCCTCAATCAATTATCACTGTCTTTTGGGTTGAAGGCAGAAACAGAATGTACATTGTTCTGGAGACGAAGACTAATCAAAACAAATGAATCGAACCCGAAAGTATTTTCACTGCCTCGCGAAAGTTAAATTGTAAATTTCACTGTTCTGGTGTGAGAATGTGGCAGGCAAACTGCATGTACCAAGCACTGGAATGTCCTGACCATTATACGCAGTAAGTTGCATGCAAGTTTTTGTCAACTGCATCGAGCCGAACTGTTCATAAGTGGCACGATTAAGCAATGTAACGGAAGCGCCAGTACCTAACTGAAGTCGCGCACAGTGTCCGGCAATGACTAACTTCACAAACAGTTTGTCTGACTGTCGTTGCATAGCCCTTGGATAGGGTGAGGGCACATCCTGAATTTGGTCATAACTGATAAGCGTAACCGGTTTGGAAAACAGTACATTCACTGAGTGAGAAGGTGCTCCACGCTTACGAAATCGAACGTGGACATTTTTTCTTGCAAGCACACAGACTGTACGTGACCTGGTATTCCACAAGCAAAGCAAGGGAAATATTGTATCTTATGCGTTGAAAAGCAGCGTTGACATGATTTCGCAGCAGACACACCTGTTGACCCCTTTTTACTCTGGCCACTGTTCGGCAGGCTATTTGCGTGCAGCGGTCGGTCTCAAAGCAGTACCTGTTTGTCACTTTGTGTTACACTGAAGACGGGAGCTACCTCTAAGTTTTCCACAGCACTATAACACGAATCTTGATGTTCCATTACTTGTAACAGTTGTTTCAAAGTATCAGAATGTTTAAGAATTTGTTCACGAATCCTACTGTCTGACGCCCGGGTTCCCGGGTTCGATTCCCGGCGGGGCCGGGGATTTTCTCTGCCTCGTGATGGCTGGGTGTTGTGTGCTGTCCTTAGGTTAGTTAGGTTTAAGTAGTTCTAAGTTCTAGGGGACTTATGACCACAGCAGTTGAGTCCCATAATGCTCAGAGCCATTTGAACCATTTTGAACCTACTGTCTGGCACATTGTATGCAGTTGCATCACAAATCATTCCGTCACTATAATACTTTCCACAACGACAATGAAAACGACACTGTCGTGTCAAACCCTGAAGCTGAGTTACAGACGGTATGTCTGTTCCGGCTTTTTCCTCAGTCGAAAGAACTCGTAACGAGCTGCAGCAACCTGTACCTAAGCCTCCTAATAATTAGTGAGTGTGGAAACTAAATCTTCAAAGACTAGCAACTGTGGTCTAGTAATCGGAAATAACTTCTAAGCGAGGCGGTAAACTTCTATTCCGGCCGTTGACTAAAGAAAGTTTCACAGTACCTTGCACTTGATGTATAAGGGGCGTTCAAAAAGAAACGAAGCAGGAGGTATAATTACAGAAACCAATACCTGTTGTTACCTCCCCACAAAATAAAAGTCTAATCTTACTCAAATGGAAATGAACCTAGAGCTAAGTGTAAGCTCCCCAGAGAGATTTAATGACAAAGACAATTAAATAAAATTAGCTATCTGACCCAAGTATAAGTTTCTCACAAAATGAAAGTCAATTCTGTGATAAAAAAATCTCAGTGACAATAAAAATGCAAATAGACCGAAATGTCAGTCTTTGGCCCTGTGCAAAAAATCAGAATTAATTTCTTACCTCAGTATAACTGCATGTCAAAGTTCTGCTCTTATTGTTGGCGGCGGCTTGGAGGAAATGCATTGCAAGTATTAAATTTTTTTTTTTTAGTTAACTGAAAATTTTCTTTAAGGAAATGCAAGGGTATCAAATGATTTTTTTTTTTTTGTTTGTTAAAAATTGCTTTGAAATCAAAATTATTATTGGGGCGATTCTTGAAAGTTAATTACAATGAATATACATTAGATTATCTGTTGAGCGCAATGCTGCATGAATAGCATCACACCTCACATGCTTCGATTCTCTTCTGTTCCGGTTTTCCCACACTCCATGTTTCACTACCATACAATGCTCTACTCCAGACGTACATCCTCAGAAATTTCTTCCTCAAATTGAGGCCGGTATTTGATATTAGTACACTTCTCTTGGCCAGAAATGCCTTTTTACCCATAGCGAGTCTGCTTTTGATGTCCTCCTTGCTCCGTCCGTCATTGGTTATTTTACTGCCTAGGTAGCAAAATTCCTTAACTTCATTGACTTCGTGACCATCAGTCCTGATGTTAAGTTTCTCGCTGTTCTCATTTCTACTACTCCTCATTACCTTCGTCTTTCTCCGATTTACTCAAAACCATACTGTGTACTCATTAGACTATTCATTCCGTTCAGCAGATCTTTTAATTCTTCTTCACTTTCACTGAGGATAACAATGTCAACAGCGAATCGTATCATTGATATCCTTTCACCTTGTATTTTAATTCCACTCCTGAACCTTTCTTTTATTTCCATCATTGCTTCCTCGATGTACAGATTGAAGAGTAGGGGCGAAAGGCTACAGCCTTGTCTTACACCCTTCTTAATACGAGCACTTCGTTCTTGATCGTCCACTCTTATTATTCCCTCTTGGTTGTTGTACATATTGTATATGACCCGTCTCTCCCTATAGCTTACCCCTACTTTTTTCAGAATCTCGAACAGCTTGCACCATTTTATATTGTCGAACGCTTTTTCCAGGTCGACAAATCCTATGAAAGTGTCTTGATTTTTCTTTAGCCTTGCTTCCATTATTAGCCGTAACGTCAGAATTGCCTCTCTCGTCCCTTTGCTTTTCCTAAAGCCAAACTGATCGTCACCCAGCGCATTCTCAATTTTCTTTTCCATTCTTCTGTATATTATTCTTGTAAGCAGCTTCGATGCATGAGCTGTTAAGCTGATTGTGCGATAATTCTCGCACTTGTCAGCTCTTGCCGTCTTCGGAATTGTGTGAATGATGCTTTTCCGAAAGTCAGATGGTATGTCGCCAGACTCATATATTCTACACACCAACGTGAATAGTCGTTTTGTTGCCACTTCCCCCAATGATTTTAGAAATTCTGCTGGAATGTTTGTTATCCATCCCTTCTCTTTTAAATTCCGATTTTAATACTGGATCCCCTATCTCTTCTAAATCGGCTCCTGTTTCTTCTTCTATCGCATCAGACAAATCTTCACCCTCATAGAGGCTTTCAATGTATTCTTTCCACCTATCTGTTCTCTCCTCTGCATTTAACAGTGGAATTCCCGTTGCACTCTTAATGTTCCCACCGTTGCTTTTAATGTCACCAAAGGTTGTTTTGACTTTCCTGTATGCTGAGTCTGTCCTTCCGAAAATCATATCTTTTTCGAAGTCTTCACATTTTTCCTGCAGCCATTTCGTCTTAGCTTCCCTGCACTTCCTATTTATTTCGTTCCTCAGCGACTTGTATTTCTGTATTCCTGATTTTCCCGGAACTTGTTTGTGCTCCCTCCTTTCATCAATCAACTGCAGTATTTCTTCTGTTACCAATGGTTTCTTCGCAGCTACCTTCTTTGTACCTATCTTTTCCTTTCCAACTTTTGTGATGGCCCTTTTTAGAGATGTCCATTCCTCTTCAACTGTACTGCCTGCGGCGCTATTCCTTATTGCTGTATCTACAGCGTTAGAGAACTTCAAACGTATCTCGTCATTCCTTAGTACTTCCGTATCCCACTTCTTTGCGTATTGATTCTTCCTGACTAATGTCTTGAACTTCAGCCTACTCTTCATCACTACTATATTGTGATCTGAGTCTATATCTGCTCCTGGGTACGCCTTACAGTCCAGTATCTGATTTCGGAATCTCTGTCTGACCACGATGTAATCTAATTGAAATCTTCCCGTATCTCCCAGCCTTTTTCAAGTATACCTCCTCCTCTTGTGATTCTTGAACAGGGTATTCGCTATTACTAGCTGAAACTCGTTACAGAACTCAATTAGTCTTTCTCCTCTTTCATTCCTCGTCCCAAGCCCATATTCTCCTATAACCTTATCTTCTACTCCTTCCCCTACAACTGCATTCCAGTCGCCCATGACTATTAGATTTTCGTCCGTGAGTTTGGGAGTGAGCACCGAGACAGACAAGGAAGGACAGAAGTTGCGATGGTCGGTGGCAGGAATCCAGAATCATAAACACTTTACTCTCTCTTACTACTCACATAAGGCAGGCTACGTAAAGCCTTCCTATTACTCAGTACTGATGCTCTCAAAGACTTTACTGAACTGGGTCGACAAGCGATGGGCGGCTGGTGAAATCAGCGTTGACATGCGCGCTGTCTTTCTGGAGATGCGACGCTGCCCTGTCTTTCCATTGGTGCTTGGGTCAACGCCTTGTTGATTGTGTTTCGCGGTGCTACGATGGTTGGTGTGCAGTCGATGCTGTAGGATTGCACAGATATGACGGAATGGCGATGATGATGTTTGGTTTGTGGTCCACTCAACTGCGCGGTCATCAGTACCCGTAAAAAGTCCCAATGTTCACGTTGTCCAATTTTTTACACAATCCAGTCTAGCCACTGTCACGAATGATGATGATAATGATGAAATGATAACACCACAAACACCCAGTCCCCAACCCAGCCGGTAATCGAACCCGGGACCCTGCGATCCAGACGTAGCAATGCTAGCCACTTTTTTTTAAATCTCATGTTGTTCGTGATTGTCCGTTTTCATTTGTGCGGTTTGGCCGTCCTACGACGCTTGTTCGAGTTCATCGTCGTTCCGTTAACGCAGTTTTTTTATTTCAGAGGGTGGCTAACCCTCTCACCGAACGCGCTGAGCTACCGTGCCAGCTGCCACTAGACCACGTGCTCCGGACAGATCCGATGGAACACGATTAGTTTCGAGGTTGGATATTTAGGTATATATAAGATTTTTTTTACATATTCGTTTTCTGTCTTTTGTAATAGGCGCTCATGTGATCTAGTTGTGTACCACTTATCATGTCACTTCCATTTTTCACGTGCATTATTGTAATTCTCATAATTAGGTTTTCCTCGAGACGTTGAAGTCTCATCTATATCTACGATAATGATGGAAACAGGAGAAATGAATTAAAACTTGTGCCACAGCCGGGTCTCGTACCCAGCTATTCTCAGCTATTCTTGCTTACTAAGGGAGAAACGCTAACCATTACACCGCCGCACCTCTAAGTTCAATATTGCAGCACCAACAACCCAACTAGATTGTTGGGGAGGGCACTCGACTTGGATGGTTCGTGCAGCAATGTTGACCATAGTGCTGCGGTGGTGTAACAATGCCACAATGTGGCTTTTCGGGAATTATGTCGATTACATTATTAACGAGAAAGGAGATGACAGCCTACTGGAGTTCCAAACGTACAGGGTGTCCGAAAAGACTTTCCCTGATTACATAAATTGATAACTCAGACTAGACGTAAGAAACAAATATGAAACTTGTGTCGAATTGTTTACAACTATCAAAGTCTTTTTTTCTGTTTTAGGTTCGCAGTACTTAAGTAGTGGATGAGGTGCAGTGCCCAAGAAGCCATGTTAACCAATCAGGAAAAGGCACAGTGTGTCCTGTGGTACCATGAGAGACGATCACCAACCACAGTGCAGAGACACTTCCAGACAACATTTGGAAGGAATCCACCTGATGTCAAGAGCATTAAAGCCTGGTGTGAGAAGTTCAAAAACACAGGATCGGTTGCTGACCCAAGGTCGACCAAGAGCTTCAGCAGACAGGGTGGAAGCTGTAAGGCAATCTTTTCTGCGAAGTCCGCAGAAATCGGTGCGCAGGGCCTCACGTGAATTACAGATGCCAGAAAGCTCTCTCCATGACATTTTACACAAACGTTTATTGTTTCGTGCATACAAAGTGCAAATCGTTCAGGCCTTGTTGCCCAATGACAGTACACGTCGATATGACTTTGCAGTCGCTATCACGTATTGAGGACGATGATGGTTATCTCAGACGAATTGCCTTTTCCGACGAAGCGACCTTTTTTGTCAGTCGAGTAATAAATCTCCATAATGTGCGCATTTGGGGTTCACAACCCCCAGGCGAGGTCATGGAGTGCACCAGAGGCAGTCCAAAGGTTGAATGTTTGGTGCGCGCTATTGCACGATCGAATTATCGGGCCATTCTTCTTCGCTGAGGCTACGATCACATCTGAAGTGTATCTGGACATGTTGCAACTGTATGCTGTTCCTCAGCTGGTTCATTATCACCCTGATGTCTAGTTTCAGCAAGACAGCGGACCGTCTCATTGGGGTTTGGAAGTCCGTGCCTATCTCGATATGACCTTTCCTGGGCGATGGATTGGTCGTGATGGGCCAACGGTTTGGCCTCCACGCTCTCTTGACATAACCCCATTAGACTTCTTTTTATGGGATTATGTCAAGGACGAGGTCTATCGAACACGTGTACCAGATCTTGAAACCCTGCGGTAACGGATAACCACAGTCGTTGAATCGATTCCTCCAGTGATGTTGGATAATGTGTGGACGGAAATTGAATATCGCCTAGATGTGCTACGTGCTACCAAGGGTGCTCATGTGGAAGTTTACTGACGTATGAAAAAAACTTTGATCGTTTGTAAACAATTAGACACCAGTTTCATATTTGTATGTTATTTCTAGCCTGAGTTATCAATTTATGTAATCAGGGAAAGGCCTTTCGGACACCCTATATATCGAAAAAGAGTATTTTCGCAAACACTCATTAAAAGATCACAAACTACAATTTGTAAATATGCTAAACCTCTATTTCCAAAAGTCGACTGTAGGTAAGAAACATGTAGCTTCTCAATTTATTGTTGTAGAGTGTGTAGGGTGATGCCAACAAGTAGGGGATAGCTGCTTAGGGTGAAGTACGGTGTTGTATGTTTTGCACTGTTGAAAGTTTTGTAAATACGTGGAATTATATTGTAATCTGAGGTGACAAATAAAAAAAGATGCTTAGCATTTCTGCCCAGTAAGCAAGAATACCCGGGTTCGAGTCCCGACCGTGGCACAAAATTTAATTCATTTCTTCTGCTTCCATCATTATCGTAGATTATTGTAATTAGTGTTATGAGTATTCTCTTCACGTACTGTGTAGTAAACCGTGATGGGAACACTATTATTCAGACTGCAATTATTTTTTAATTCAAATGAAAAAGCCGAGTTTGGTATCCGTTATTTATTTAACTCTCACAAATTTCGGAGGCAGTTATTGATGTGTCGACAGAAGTGCCGACACAGTGTGGTTTGAGGAGACCGATATGCACGCTATAAGCTCACGCAGGATGGCGTGAGGTCTGAAACAGGATACGTAATGAATGCTATAAAGAAAAGTACGTAGCTTCTGGAATACTTAACTTTAATCCATCATTTGTACACATCGTTCTTGATGAGACATGCTTCATACTATAACTATCAATTGCCATGGCGCCTTGCTAGGTCGTACCCATGGATTTAGCTGAAGGCTATTCTAACTATCTGCTCTGCAAATGAGCAAGGCTTCGTCAGTGTAGTCGTTAGCAAAGTCGTCCGTACAACTGGGGCGAGTGCTAGTCCGTCTCTCGAGACCTGCCGTGTGGTGGCGCTCGGTCTGCGATCACTGACAGTGGCGACACGCGGGTCCGACCTGTACTAATGGACCGCGGCCGATTTAAAGCTACCACCTAGCAAGTGTGGTGTCTGGCGGTGACACCACAGTTATTACACTAATAATATTACATATTCTCCTTAATATCTCCTTACAAAGTCTTCAAGCATAAGGAAGACTGTAAGGATGTTAAACAGGGGCCATTAGCTGTGACTTCAGAGATAAAGATTGTGTACTTACATGTACCGGCTCGCTTCTAGGGAAACTTTTCCGGCGAACAAAATCCAAATAACATTGCTAATTTTTTTCATAAACAATGCTTCCCAGCTTAATTGTGTTTGAACAAATGCTTCACGGAACCACCAAAAGCTGCTGTGAGCTGTACCTATTCACAGACAACCCGTTTCCGTCAAGAAATAGCCCCAAAGTCACGCATAAACTTTACATTAAGTTAAAAGGAGGATCTTGGCGGTAGTGTTTCTCCCTCCATACGCGCATCTGCCACTGAAAACAATCACGTATTGCCTTTAGTATCACACCCTGTAATATTAATTCGCGACTCTGTGGTATTAATTCCTATTCGATCATCGAATCAAAGTCCATGGCGACGCCTAGCGTTAAAATCTTTGACCTTAGACGACATTTATATCACGTGAACTGGATTGTTTTATACCAGTGACGTATTTATAACAGCAGCACAACAATGGACGTTGGTTACTGATTCCATGGACAACCTGCAATCCTTCGGCAATTGTATTTTAGGATTCCTGTAAGAAATCACCGCATATTTTGCAACCATTCACCATCACAACATAATAGCTTTGAAGGATAATATAGTCATTTCCCTAATTCCAGTATTTTATCACGTACGCTATTAGCAAAGGAATCTGTTGCGCAGAATTAAAATTCAGTTAAACCAATTTTTTTTTAACTTAACATTTATTCAGCATGTGAGCATGACAAAGAAATCATGTTTCACACGTTAGTACAAATGTAGCCCAAACGCGAGATCTAAATTAATATTACGAAAGTATTAATTATAGCATTTAATTCTCCATAGCTTCGAGAATATTATAGACTCGCAAAATCTAAGACTAGCTTTTTCATCAGCACGAAAATTACTCTAAGATATGACACACAAGGCATGTACTCTGAGTCGTTCTAAATTTCGTAAAAATTACATTTGTTTTATTTTCGTGTGACTGCAGAAGTGGTTGCTGCCGCATTAATGTACAATTGAAACAAATTTAATATGCAAACGAATAACATTACTAATTAAAATAGCGCCAGTATTCAGGCTGCGTAATCCTATTTTTAACTGCATGTTTATAGGTGCTTAGGTTTTGGGACCTGACATCCCTCAAATCAGTAGCGAAACGGATGTGTTTAAACATATTTTAAAGAGACACCAAAAGACATTTCCGAGAGAACTGATCGTGACGACCTGCAATAATTTTAATGCCTGTGAATGCCTCGCCAATGTAGGTTGGCTACAGTGCAAAGATATGTCTCTCTACATTTGATACTGAGAAATTCTTTTTTGAGATTATTAGTAAACAAATATTGTCGTTTGAAGACATGTTTTGACTTATCAGTTTTTACATGGCGCATCATCAGAAAAACGTGACAGCACAAGCTAAATGCGGGACAATAAACCTAGAATTCGACTGCCACCATTTACATTCGTCACGTGACACTGATGAACCGACAACCTGCATTTGTGGCGTGACTGCATGGAGACTCAGAATTTATTTTTATCGGAAATTTCACAACTTGAGGATCTCCGATTGACTGAAACTGGTTGTCTGTGAACGAATAGACATTGCAATAGAATTTCGTAGTTCCATCAACCATTTCTTTATATACTCTCAAGCTATGTAGCGCTGTTTACGGAAAATATTCATCACTGTAATAAGACTCTTTGTTTCGTCACATGACTTTTGCAAAGCTGGGGTCAGTACAAGTAAGTTCACTATAAGCCCGTGCGGCTAGCTGTACGGTCTAACGCGCTGCTTCCGGTGCGGGAAGGCGTGCCGGTCCCCGGCACGAATCCGCCCGGCGGATTAGTGTCGAGGTCCGGTGTGGCGGACAGCCTGTGGGTGAGTTCTAAGGCGGTTTTCCATCTGCCTCGGCGATTGCGGGTTGGTTCCCCTTATTCTGCCTCAGCTACACTGTGTTGGCGACTGCTGCGCAAACACTGTCTACATATACGCGTACACCATAATTTCTCTACCACGCAAACATTGGGGTTACACTCGTCCCGTGGGGGTCCACTGGGGGCTGAACCGCACAATAACCCTGGGTTCGGTGTTGGGCGGCGGTGGAGCGGGTGGACTGCTGTAGCCTGTTGTGAGGTTGTGTACCACTGCGGGCTACGGGGGGGACGAAGCCTCTCCGTCGTTTCTAGGTCCCCAGGTCTATACATACATACACACAAAGTCACAATCTTCATTGACCTTGTAGATTTTGCAAGGAGAATGTGTAATATTATTACTCGCATATTTGTTTATGAGACTTATGATAATGGAACAACTAACGGATACTGGGATCGTCATTTCCTTTTGGATTCTAAACACTTTCACCGTCAGTGTCCGTATACGCACCATTATGTTTAAATCCGAGACCTGAGGATTTTTACGTTGACTTTAATAGATGTAAACGAACCTCCAGGATAGTTCCGCACGTTGGCCTCCTCTTTTCGGGATGAGGGGAGGCGGGCCAGCAACCAATCCAATCCACCCGGCAATTAACGACGAGCCCTTGAAATGGCTTTCAGGCGGTTTCCCACGTCCGACTACGTGAATACTGTGATGCTACACACGGCCTATCTCAGTTACAAGACTCAGAAACAGTTAGCTCTATTTCTCATGGTATATCACTGGACACAGACAGATGAGATACACAAATTCCTTTTCAGTGAACGGGAGAGGGAGAGGGAGGATGGTGGCTAGGTCATTGGCATCCAATCCTCTATCCCTGGAAGAAGAAAAAGACTTCATGATACGTAAAAATTTTTATATTCAGAAGGAATTTTCACTCCCCATTATATTGCCCGCTGATATGAAACGTCTTGGTCCATTAAAACTGTGTTCCGGATAGGGACTCGAACTCGGGACTTGGCCTTTCATGGGAAGTGAACTATAGGAACATGAATCGCGACCTGCCCTCGCAGCCTTACTTAAGTAGTTCTAAGTTCTAGGGGACTGATGATCTCAGATATTCCCATAGTGCTCAGAGCCATTTGAACCATTTTTTTTTTTTTTTTTTTGTACCTCAGGTTCTACCTTCCAACCTTAACAGAAATTCTCCTGCATATCTTGGGCAAATAGCATTCCTGGAAGAAAGTATATTGCGGAGATATACACTGAGCAACCAAAACACTATGACCACTGCCCACCGTGCAGTTGGTTGAGGCCTGGCGGAGTTACGGAAACGTGACGCGGTAAGGAAAGCATGTAAGAGGAGCAGACACGACTGCGGAATCATTCCAGCGAAGATACGGGTCTCAAATAGTGAAATCCGGTGAGATAAGCGACTTTGGCAGAGGGAAGAGTGTTATTGCCTAGAGCCTGTGAAAGCGTATCTCGAAAACGGCGAAGCTGGTCTAATGTTCACATGCTACTGTCGGAAGCATCTACTGAAAGTGCTAGAAGGGCAGTGAAGCTACCAATAGCAGGTAAATGCCAGAATGAGATTTTCACTCTTCAGCGGAGTGGGCACTGATATGAAGCTTCCTGGCAGATTAAAACTGTGTGCCGGACCGAGAATCGAACTCGGTACCTATGCGCACACTCCGTTGCAGAGTCAAAATCTCGTTCTGGAAACATCCCCCAGGCTGTGGCTAAGCCATGTCTCCGCAATATCCTTTCGTTCAGGAGTGCTAGTTCTGCAAGGTTCGCAGGAGAACTTCTGTAAAGTTTGGAAGGTAGCAGACGAGATACTGGCAGAAGTAAAGCTGTGAGGACGGGGCGTGAGTCGTGCTTGGGTAGCTCAGTTGGTAGAGCACTTGCCCGCGAAAGGCAAAGGTCCCGAGTTCGAGTCTCGGTCCGGCACACAGTTTTAATCTGCCAGGAAGTTTCATAGCAGGTAAGTGGTTTGGCATCTTGACACAGCGTGGGATTCGGGGGCTTGTCTGCTCGGTAAAGTAGGATTGATGGCGATCTGCCGCACCTCTGGCGAAAGAGCGCAACGCTGGTGCACCCATATGTGTTTCTGAACACGCCATTCAGCGCATTGTGCTTCGCAGCAGATGACCTCAACGTGTTAGCATATGGACTCACAAGACCGTCAGTTACTATTGCAGTGGGCACAGGATCAGTGGGTTTGGACCGTAAACAAATGGAAACGTGGGTAGAAGAATCACGTTTCTGGCTACACCAGTTCGACGGTCGTCTCCACAATGCCGTCATCCAAGCGAACGGCGGCTGGAAACGCGCACCGTGCCACGGACACTGATTGGTGGGAGCAGTATTATGCTATTATAAACATTCTCTTGCTCTTGCATGGGACCTGTGGTAGTAATCGAAGACAACATGCCACCTGGTGTATCTTCAGGCTTGATATCTTCCCTTACGGTGACGTCATTTCTCAGCAGTATAACTGTCCATGTCTAGAACGTAGAATGGTACTACGGTAGTTTGAGGAGCATCACTTTCATATCTTGGCCACCAAATTTGTCTAATGTGAATCAGATGGAACCCATCTAGTTCGCTATCGGGCGCCATCACCGGGTACACAATTCAGTGGTCCGTTAATTACGCGAACTACATGAGCCGTGCGTAGACATCAAATGCCACATACCTCCAGAAACCTATCAAAAAACTGTCGAATGCGTGATACGCATGATAAATGATGTATGATGCAGACTCCTAACTAAGGTACGAGCATATGGGATTGGTTCCCAAGTATGTGAGTGGCTCGAAGACTTCTTAAGTAATAGAACCCAGTACGTTGTCCTCGATGGTGAGTGTTCATCGTAGGTGACGGTATCATCTGGAGTGCCCCAGGGAAGTGTGGTAGGTCCGCTGTTGTCTTCTATCTGCGTAAATGATCTCTTGGATAGGGTGGATAGCAATGTGCGGCTGTTTGCTGATGATGCTGTGGTGTACGAGAAGGTGTCGTCGTTGAGTGACTGTAGGAGGATACAAGATGACTTGGACAGGATTTGTGATTGGTGTAAAGAATGGCAGCTAACTCTAAATATAGATAAATGTAAATTAATGCAGATGAACAGGAAAAAGAATCCTGTAATGTTTGAATACTCCATTAGTAGTGTAGCGCTTGACACAGTCACGTCGATTAAATATTTGGGCGTAACATTGCAGAGCGATATGAAGTGGGACAAGCTTGTGATGGCAGTTGAAGGGGAAGGCGGATAGTCGTCTTCGGTTCATTGGTAGAATTTTGGGAAGATGTGGTTCATCTGTAAAGGAGACCGCTTATAAAACACTAATACGGCCTATTCTTGAGTACTGCTAGAACATTTGGGATCCCTATCAGGTTGGGTTGAGGGAGGACATAGAAGCAATTCAGAGGCGGGCTGCTAGATTTGTTACTGGTAGGTTTGATCATCACGCGAGTGTTACGGAAATGCTTCAGGAACTCGGGTGGGAGTGGAACAGGGAGAGAAGACGCTAGTTGTGGTACGAGGTACCCTCAGCCACGCACCGTATGGTGGATTGCGGAGTATGAATATAGATGTAGATGTAGATGTATTTCGTTCGAAAGACGGACAAACAAGCTATTATGAAGATGACCATAATGTTTTCGCTCATCGATGTAATTTACAACGTGACCGTACGAACTTCAGTCCACCGATTTAATTCGTCCAGGATTGAGTTTTTCACTCTGCAGCGGAGTGTGCGCTGATATGAAACTTCCTGGCAGATTAAAACTGTGTGCCGGACCGAGACTCGAACTCGGGACCTTTGCCTCTCGCGGGCAAGTGCTCTACCAACTGAGCTACCCAAGCACGACTCACGCCCCGTCCTCACAGCTTTACTTCTGCCAGTACCTCGTCTCCTACCTTCCAAACTTAACAGAAGCTCTCCTGCAAACCTTGCAGAACTAGCACTCCTGAAAGAAAGGATATTGCGGAGACATGGCTTAGCCACAACCTGGGGAATGTTTCCAGAATAAGATTTTCAATCTGCAGCGGAGTGTGCGCTGATATGAAACTTTCTGGCAGATTAAAACTGTGTCTCTTAAGTTTTGAAGGTAGGAGACGAGGTACTGGCAGAAGTAAAGCTGTGAGGACGGGGCGTGAGTCGTGCTTGGGTGGCTCAGTTGGTAGAGCACTTGCCCGCAAAAGCCAAAGGTCCCGAGTTCGAGTCTCGGTTCGGCATACAGTTTTAATCTGCCAGGAAGTTTCGATTTAATTCGTATTGAATGGTGTAGAACACGACTTTGTACATGTGTTAACAGCGACAGGCAACTCTCAAACGTTTTGAAGAAAATCGTGTTTGAATATTTTAGGCGTGCGTGTATATTTTGTATGATCGCTAGCATTCGAGTAGTAGTTCCGCATCGACCGCCCAGGTGGCAGGCTGTTCTTACTTCCGCCTATACTGTAGCACCACGTGTGTCGAACTTGGATGTACTCAGTCTTGAGAGTGTGTAGGCCAGTGTCGCATCGTTCTCGCCCATCAGGATGCGTTGTTCGTTTTTTCTCTAGCGGCGGCATTCCCTGCCCGCGTCATTATGTCTGTCGAGTCTTCCAAGATTACAGGGTACCGTTCGTTCCAGTTTTGACTAGAGCGTGCGTCATGTTCAACAACGCTCTCAAGAAATTCGCGATTCCCGTCCCCCACCCGGATCCTCTATGACCTCATTCCTTTCCCCCATCTGCTCCTGTTTCTCGAACATATGCATACTCTACACCTCCCGCCGCCTTGATCCCCCTCACCCCCTGGTTGCTCCTCTCCTCTCCCATCCCCGCCCCCTGCCACGTCTTCACTGTTGTGTCCCCCCTACCCTCCATCTCTACACTCTTCATCTCCTTTCCCAAGGCGGCTTCCATCAACTCCCTCTCCCGGATGATGCCCTCTCTCCCTCATTTATCCCTCCTATCAATTGTGATCCTCACTGCCCCCCTCTTTTCCTCTGTCCTTCTACTGGGCTCCCTCTTCCTCCTTCCATCCTCTTTTTTTCCCCACTTACCCTCTCTCTGCCCCCCTTCTCTCCCCGAAGTCCTTTTGCATTTCCCTCCTCTGATTTTTCTCATTCCCTCTCGCATCTGCTCAGACACTCCACCCCCCCTTATGAGCCCTCTCCCTCCTTTGGTTTCCCCCCTTTCGTTTTTCCTCTCCTCCCTCCTTGTTTTCCCCCCCATCTGTCCAGGTCCCCCCCCCCCTCTTTGCTCTTGGCTATGGTGTGTCATCTTTGTGCTGACATTTTAGTGCAGTGTTTACAGCGAGTGTTCAGCATCGTGTGTCTTTTGTGTTGTGAACGGACATCATACTGTCGCTGGGTGTGATTTATATCTCTTGTGAACAGAAACCAGACTGTCGCCATGTTTTTTAATTGTCTGTCTACTATGTTACCTGTCTGCTTCCTGTGTATTTTATTAGCTTTGCCAATCCTTTCCTTTATGTTTTAACTTTCCACAATTTTCCGCTGTATTCCAATTTAAGTCACCGTTTTATCGCCTGCTTTTATTGTTTCTTATCTTCTTCTTATGTTTTAAAAAAGTCTGTAGGCTGCAGAGCAGCGTAATAAGCTGCTGCCAGCCCATCCCCTTCGGGGGGAATCGAAATTCAATAAAGGAAAAAAAAAAGTTAACGATTGATCGGTCGGTACAATTCTAATTACATCTAATCGGGTAGATACTGCTTGTTTTGATTCTTATTTGTATTCAATTTTTGTGAGGTTTCAAAATACCTTGCAAGTAGGCGGGCTTCTCTCTCGCGTTGGTTCTTTGGTGATGTTTACACGTCATGGCGGTTCCTTCAGTCTAGTCCTTGCAAATGCGGTGATGGAGTATATTTCCGTTACAGTTTACAATCTTCCACCCGAAGTGGGGAATTCATTTTTTAAGGCAGCGGCGCTTCCGTTTGGACTCGTTCGGCACATTTGGCGGGAACGCTGGTCAGCACAAGATCGTTTGCAGTGTTACAATGGTATCCGAACAGTAGAGATATGTGTTAAAAAAAAAAAGAGGAAAAGAAACAGTCCTTCACACGTTGTAATGGTACTTGAATTACATAACCATTACGGCACCTCACCTCAACCCCTCGATACCAGCAATATTCTACTGTGTTTCTGTAAAATAGTTAACATATTTCTGTGACAACATTCAGATTTGATTTCATTAATGTAGAGGTACTTCGATACATCGATATGAATATATATTGCAATGATATTATTCTTATGTGTATTCTTTCTTTTGTCACTATGATCTTTGACTTACTTGTAACTCTGATTTTTGGGCGTGTAAGCAGTTATTAGAGAGTCAAGCTTTGGTCGTCATGTTAAAAAGACGCAAACTGTAGTCAGTTTATGAAATGTGAACTTTAACAGTGAGGAAGATATTTATAAGTATGTTTTATATTGTGAAGTGATGTTTTGGAACGAGTTACGTGATATTGCAACAAAAGTAATAAAAAAGAAATGTAACTTAAATTCGGAGTGCAGATTACTTTTTTTACATCACCATTGCCCTAACTTGCAAAAGTTTAATCTTCAAGAATGGTTTATGAAACACATATATAAAACTTTTGAATATTGCAGAATAACATCTAGGCCTCTTTGCAACCGAGCTTGGAATCATCACTACCTAGATTTTCGACGATTGAGCCATGAGTTCGCAACGAGACCAGCGTGGGAAACACGAAAAGATGAGTGCCTAGTTTATCCATTATTTCAAGAAATGACTTTATTAACTGTGCTCTAATGACACCTGCCACATAATGTGACTTTGTTGTTGCCCGAAAATTCAACATTTAGCAGCGTGAGCAACACTACAATCATAATTAATTTTTGACCTTTGTTGTGGTAGGGTTGTTAGAACCTGAGTGTTGGTGGTTACAGGATTCACGTTACGTACGCAGGTCGACAAGGTATGTGCTTCCTTTGTAATTAAAGCTGCCATCTGAGGTCCAATTGTCCGTGTCGCGTTACAGTTTAAGTACCGTGCTGTGAAAATCTTCGTCGGTTGACGTTAGCCGTAATTCACAATCTACTGTCAGTGCTTCTCCAACTTTAAAAGGCCACTAGCGAGACATTATGCCTTTCGGCCGTTACCAGCACGTTCAGAAGTGGCTCTGTTGCCTCTAAGGTGCCGCCACCAGTAACACAAATTAAATGCTGGTGAACTATGGATGGTGAAGATTTTGAAGGCACCCCTCTCCAGTCTCACCCCTCCGAGAAGCTGGCGGTCGAGGGTGCTTCTTTCAGTGGTGACACTTTGAAACTGGTACTAATTGAGGTTCCTGTTTTGCCAGGGATGTCGGGGCTGGTTATATAGACGTTGAAATGAATTTTCATCGGCAACCTCTACTCCATTCGTAGAAACGTCTATTCCGGTGGGTTCTGATGATTTAACAGAGACATCGTGCAATACCATCCTTTCCTCATTCTGATGCAGTGGAGCAACAGGTTACTACGGGTACTCTTCCGTGTAGTCAGACGATGCAAACAGCTTCAGACGCTTAATTCCCTGTCTCTTCAGTATGTATAATGATGTTCATCGCTACTGGCTGCGTTTCTCAGACTCCGTTAAGCCGGCCGGTGTGGCCGAGCGGTGCTAGGCGCTACAGTCTGGAACCGCGCGACCACTACGGTCGCAGGTACGAATTCTGCCTCGGGCATGGATGTGTGTGATGTCATTAGGTTAGTTACGGTCGGGTAGCGTCTTTGATTCATAATCAAAAACGTCATTGGTCCCGGGTTCGATCCCCGCCACTGCCTAAATTTTGATAAATAATCAGCATTGGCGGCCGAAGACTTCCGGCATAAGAAGTCAGCCTCATTCTGCCAACAGCCTTGCAAAGAGGGCGGAGGAGCGGATAGAGGTTCATGGCACTCTCTTGTCCTAGGGGTGGGAAATTGCCCCTAAAGGCGGAAGAATCAGCAATGATCAACGACATGAGGATGCAGAAGGCAATGGAAACCACTGCATTAAAGACACGTAACGTGTATACACAGGACATGTGGCCTGTAATTGAAGAAGTGTCATGATGATCTCTCCATTGGCAAATGATTCCGGAATAGTCCCCCATTCGGATCTCCAGGAGGGGACTGCCAAGGGGGAGGTTTGCATGAGAAAAAGATTGAATAATCAACGAAAGGATAACGTTCTACGAGTCGGGGCGTGGAATGTCAGAAGCTTGAACGTGGTAGGGAAACTAGAAAATCTGAACAGGGAAATACAAAGGCTCAATCTAGATATAGTAAGGGTCAGTGAAGTGAAGTGGAAGGAAGACAAGGATTTCTGGTCAGATGAGTATCGGGTAATATCAACAGCAGCAGAAAATGGTATAACAGGTGTAGGATTCGTTATGAATACGAAGGTAGGGCAGAGGGTGTGTTACTGTGAACAGTTCAGTGACCGGGTTGTTCTAATCAGAATCGACAGCAGACCAACACCGACAACGATAGTTCAGGTATACATGCCGACGTCGCAAGCTGAAGATGAACAGATAGAGAAAGTGTATGAGGATATTGAAAGGGTAATGCAGTATGTAAAGGGGGACGGAAATCTAATAGTCATGGGCGACTGGAATGCAGTTGTAGGGGAAGGAGTAGAAGAAAAGATTATGGAGAATATGGGCTTGGGACAAGGAATGAAAGAGGAGAAAGACTAATTGAGTTCTGTAACAAGTTTCAGTTAGTAATAGCGAATACCCTGTTCAAGAATCACAAGAGGAGGAGGTATACTTGGAAAAGGCTGGTAGATACGGGAAGATTTCAATTAGATTACATCATGGTCAGACAGAGATTCCGAAATCAGATACTGGACTGTAAGGCGTACCCAGGAGCAGATATAGACTCAGATCACAATATAGTAGTGATGAAGAGTACGCTGAAGTTCAAGACATTAGTCAGGAATAATCAATATATAAAGAAGTGGGATACGGAAGTACTAAGGAATCACGAGATACGTTTGAAGTTCTCTAACGCTATAGATACAGCAATAAGGAATAGCGCAGTAGGCAGTGCAGTTGAAGAGGATTGGACATCTCTAAAAAGGGCCATCACAAAAGTTGGGAAGGAAAACAAAGGTACAAAGAAGGTAGCTGCGAAGAAACCATGGGTAACAGAAGAAATACTGCAGCTGATTGATGAAAGGAGGAAGTACAAACATGTTCCAGGAAAATCAGGAATACAGAAATACAAGTCGCTGAGGAATGAAATAAATAGGAAGTGCAGGGAAGCTAAGACGAAGTGGCTGCAGGAAAAATGTGAAGACATCGAAAAAGATTTGATTGTCGGAAGGACAGACTCAGCATACAGGAAAGTCAAAACAACCATTGGTGACATTAAAAGCAACGGTGGGAACATTAAGAGTGCAACGGGAATTCCACTGTTAAATGCAGAGGAGAGAGCAGATATGTGGAAAGAATACATTGAAAGCCTCTATGAGGGTGAAGATATGTCTGATGTGATAGAAGAAGAAACAGGAGTCGATTTAGAAGAGATAGGGGATCCAGTATTAGAATCGGAATGTAAAAGACCTTTGGAGGACTTACAGTCAAATAAGGCAGAAGGGATAGATAACATTCCATCAGAATTTCTAAAATCATTGGGGGAAGTGGCAACAAAACGACTATTCACGTTGGTGTGTAGAATATATGAGTGTGGCGATATACCATCTGACTTTCGGAAAAGTATCATCCACACAATTCCGAAGACGGCAAGAGCTGACAAGTGCGAGAATTATCGCACAATCAGCTTAACAGCTCATGCATCGAAGCTGCTTACAAGAATAATATACAGAAGAATGGAAAAGAAAATTGAGAATGCGTTAGGTGATGATCAGTTTGGCTTTAGGAAAAGTAAAGGGACGAGAGAGGCAATTCTGATGTTACGGCTAATAATAGAAGCAAGGCTGAAGAAAAATCAAGACACTTTCATAGGATTTGTCGACCTGGAAAAAGCGTTCGACAATATAAAATGGTGCAAGCTGTTCGAGATTCTGAAAAAAGTAGGGGTAAGCTATAGGGAGAGACGGGTCACATACAATATGTACAACAACCAAGAGGGAATAATGAGAGTGGACGATCAAGAACGAAGTGCTCGTATTAAGAAGGGTGTAAGACAATGCTGTAGCCTTTCGCCCCTACTCTTCAATCTGTACATCGAGGAAGCAATGATGGAAATAAAAGAAAGGTTCAGGAGTGGAATTAAAATACAAGGTGAAAGGATATCAATGATACGATTCGCTGATGACATTGCTATCCTGAGTGAAAGTGAAGAAGAATTAAATGATCTGCTGAACGGAATGAACAGTCTAATGAGTACACAGTATGGTTTGAGAGTAAATCGGAGAAAGACGAAGGTAATGAGAAGTAGTAGAAATGAGAACAGCGAGAAACTTAACATCACGATTGATGGTCACGAAGTCAATGAAGTTAAGGAATTCTGCTACCCAGGCAGTAAAATAACCAATGACGGACGGAGCAAGGGGGACATTAAAAGCAGACTCGCTATGGAAAAAAAGGCATTTCTGGCCAAGAGAAGTCTACTAATATCAAATACCGGCCTTAATTTGAGGAAGAAATTTCTGAGGATGTACGTCTGGAGTACAGCATTGTTTGGTAGTGAAACATGGACTGTGGGAAAACCGGAACAGAAGAGAATCGAAGCATTTGAGATGTGGTGCTATAGACGAATGTTGAAAATTAGGTGGACTGATAAGGTAAGAAATGAGGAGGTTCTACGCAGAATCGGAGAGGAAAGAAATATGTGGAAAACACTGATAAGGAGAAGGGACAGGATGATAGGACATCTGCTAAGACATGAGGGAATGACTTCCATGGTACTAGAGGGAGCTGTAGAGGACAAAAACTGTAGAGGAAGACAGAGATTGGAATACGTCAAGCAAATAATTGAGGACGTAGGTTGCAAGTGCTACTCTGAGATGAAGAGGTTAGCACAGGTTCTAGGGGACTGATGACCTCAGCAGTTGAGTCTCATAGTGCTCAGAGCCATTTGAACCATTTCAGCCACTCCGTTAAGTCCATTGGGCACGCCTCCCTCCCTCAGCGGACCTTGACGAGTCCCCTACACTTCCGTGTCAGGAAGTTACGGACTGGTGTGAAACAATGTTCAACGTTTTGAACCTGAGTGTGTAGCCTCGCGTCGGAAATAAAAGATAGAGAAAGGGAATAGTATGGAATCTGCCCTTCCGAAGTTGAGGATTCAAATCCTGTAACCTCTTGTCCACCATTTACCGGTCTTGTGGAGAGCGAGACGTTAATAGGGTAAACATTACAACAGTTTATTTATGATTCCCAAATGACATCACGTGTTTGCAAGAAGTGTTATTTGATGTGCTTTTTAACATTGTTGTCGATGTTCTGGTCTTCAGTCCAGAGACTGGTTTGATGCAGCTCCCCATGCTACTCTATACTGTGCAAGCTTCTTTATCTCCAAGTACCTACTGCAACCTACATCGCTCTGAATCTGCTTAGTGTATTCATCTCTTGGTCTCCCTCTACGATTTTTACCCTCCAGTCTGCTCTACAATACTATATTTGTGTTCCCTTGTTGCCTCAGAATATGTCCTACGAACCGATCCCTACTTCTATTCAACTTGTGCCACAAATTCCTCTTCTCCCCTACTCTGTGCAGGACCTAATCATTAGTAACATGATCTACCCATCTAATCTTCAGCATTCTTCCGTAGCCCCACGTTTCGAAAACTTCTATTCTCTTCTTGTCTAAACTATTTATTGCCCATGTTTCCCTTCCACACACGGCTACACTCCATACAGAAAGGGCTTCCTGACGCTTAAATCTATACTCGATGCTAGCAAATTTCTCTTCTTCAGAAACGCTTTCCTTGCCATTGCGAGTCTACATTTCATATTCCCTCCGACCATCATCAGTTATTTTTCTCCTCAAAAAGCAAAACCCATCTACTACTTTAAGTGTCTCATTGCCTAATCTAATTCCCTCAGCACCACCTGATATAATTCGACTTCATTCCATTATCCTCGTTTTGCTTTTGTTGCTGTTCATCTTATTTCCTCCTTTCAAGACACTGTCCATTCTGTTCAACAGCTCTTCCAGGTGTTTTGCTGTCTCTGACCGAATTACAATCTCATCGGCAAATCTTAGAGTTTTTATTTTTTCTTCGTGGACTTAAACCCTTTTCCAAGTTTTGTTTCCTTTACTTTTTAATACTGCATCAGTAAGTTTCACTGGAGTGGCCGTGCTTTATGGAAACGGTATCCCGTTGACGAAATTTGAAACGCTGACCTTGTCTTAGTTTTTCTTTATGCTCCACCTAGATCTGGTACTACATATGACCGCTTGCGTTTTTATAGGGAAAATGTCATTTAAATAAACGAAATTTTTAGAAATCCGCGAATAATTTTGATGGGTGGTAATTCCAACTGCGTCTTACGTCCTCTTAGTTAAACTCCCAATTACAACTATTGTCGCGATCTAAATGATATGGTGGCGTAAGAGAGTCTACAGGATGCTTGGATCTGCAGATACCCCCCACATTAGTGCGTTTTACGTATTTTTCAGCTACGTCTAGTTGTCGACTGGACCATTTTTATTTTTCTGTTGTCTGTTGTCCTACGTAGTCAACTATTGTCAGTTGAAATTATTCCTGCCTGATTCACTGACCACAGTGTCGTTTTAGTGACACTTAACCACGTCCCACAACGGCTACATATTTCTCGTCCTGTTTGGAAGCTAAATATTTTACAACTGGCGGACCCCTCTCTGGATGATAACATCGCTGCCGTGTAGGAGCGGGCAATCCGTTCTCACCATGCTTTGTCCCTCAGTTATGGAATGCTGGGTCGCCATTGCCAAACCTCTGCTTCGTACTGCACTCATGAGTTTTAGCGCTCGTAAAGCGGCCGAAATGAGGACTCGAGAATGTTATTATTCTGTTTTTAGTGGCCTTTATGACAGTGCTCGAGACGTCCTTTTAAGAATTATGGATATTCACCGCGTGAAGGCAAAACTCATCCAACTCAGAAGGGAGCAACTGGGTGGTCTTCGTTTTTATTCCCAACCACGTTCGATTCTCCAATATATATTTGCCTCTCTGTGTCTTCTAATTGCACTTCTAACGCGATCTCGAAGGACACGTCTCATTACTATTCGTTCTATAGATGGACGCGAGTGGTCATACCAACCTGGTACAATGCGTGAACTTCCCGGTTTTTTTTCCGATCTTAACACTGGAGTGGAATCAGATGATACACCGTCTGCTAATTTTACTCCCCCCTTGATATTTTTCTTTGACAACTCCCCACGAGGAGTTTTTGCAGCTCCCCACGAGGAGTTTTTGCAGCTGTTCACCGTTGAAGGTATCTAACATTGTAGTTCGCTCTCCTACGCGGGTTTGTATGGTATTTTCAAAGAATTTTATTTTCATTTTATCCATATTTCACAGCTTCAAACGTGACTTATTCAATATACTGGAACAACCAATTAGAAAAGCGCCTTTAGTCACATCTTTTCGTGTTTTATTAAGTACATGATGCATTTCGGACCCTACGGGTCCATGATCATGTGTAAATTGTCTTAATACATGCTTTATTTTTTCTCTTCTATTAGGTGAAATGGATATTCTTGTCATGAAAAGGATTGATGTTAGGTTATGAATTTCGTAAGTCAAACAAGTAAAATATGTGCGAAATAGTGGAAAAGAACAGTGTAAACGTACAACATAATCCCAGAAAAGCGTTATTAACGTTTTAACACCTAGCATACATTCTTTTCCCCATCGTTTTCGTACACATCACTTCATTCAAGAGGCACATTTGCATACACATGTTTGTAAACATTTCACGTATGTTTTTGTACATGGTGTAATCAAGGACGAATTTATTCGTAGCGCTAAAGATATAATTATTAAACAATTGACATATGCGGAAATTACTTTAGAATAGGTCTTCAAAATTTCTGAAATCACTGTGACTTGCCAAAATATGTTTGTTCATTTAACATAGATTTCATTTTTTGGGTTTTGTGGAGGTATATCTCCAGTGGTTCCAATAAATTTAATGTCTCACCGTTGACTTCATTATGTAGTACAATCAAATTGTTTTCTAGACTGTTGATGACATGTTTCGTTTCCAACATGTGCAATGACTTACTTTTCGAAGTGGTTGAGCCTGAACACATTTTATGTTTATGCTTGGTTTCGACCTCTAATAGGAGATACGATAACATCTATAGTAAATTGTTTGGCCCAAGGACTACACATCCCGCCCTCCTTTAAGGTCGTAAAAATTGCTTTACTGCACTAAAGGAAGGTACGTCTGTCCGTGGGTCAGGTCCAGCCAATATCGCTACTCAGTCTCGATTAGAAAATCGTAGCGCGGGCGATAAATAGCCGTGTGTCGGTTTTACTAGTTGACATTTTCGCGCATTCTGGGAATTGTCCCCCCGTCGTACTGGCTCCCGTTGCTGGATGTCGTCATCTCATCTCGGTTGCTTCCACTGTTCCTGTGTCCAGGGCTTTACTTTTTATTGATCTTAACCGTGCTTTCTTCCCCCATGAACCATGGACCTTGCCGTTGGTGGGGAGGCTTGCGTGCCTCAGCGATACAGATGGCCGTACCGTAGGTGCAACCACAACGGAGGGGTATCTGTTGAGAGGCCAGACAAACATGTGGTTCCTGAAGAGGGGCAGCAGCCTTTTCAGTAGTTGCAGGGGCAACAGTCTGACTGATCTGGCCTTGTAACATTAACCAAAACGGCCTTGCTGTGCTGGTACTGCAAACGGCTGAAAGCAAGGGGAAACTACAGCCGTGATTTTTCCCGAGGACATGCAGCTTTACTGTATGATTAAATGATGATGGCGTCCTCTTGGGTAAAATATTCCGGAGGTAAAATAGTCCCCCATTCGGATCTCCGGGCGGGGACTACTATGGAGGACGTCGTTATCAGGAGAAAGAAAACTGGCATTCTACGGATCGGAGCGTGGAATGTCAGATCCCTTAATCGGGCAGGTAGGTTAGAAAATTTAAAAAGGGAAATGGATAGGTTAAAGTTAGATATAGTGGGAATTAGTGAAGTTCGGTGGCAGGAGGAACAAGACTTTTGGTCAGGTGATTACAGGGTTATAAATACAAAATGAAATAGGGGTAATGCAGGAGTAGGTTTAATAATGAATAAAAAAATAGGAGTGCGGGTTAGCTACTAAAAACAGCATAGTGAACGCATTATTGTGGCCAAGATAGACACAAAGCCCATGGCTACTACAGTAGTACAAGTTTATATGCCAACTAGCTCTGCAGATGATGAAGAAATTGATGAAATGTATGACGAGAAAAAAGAAATTATTCAGGTAGTGAAGGGAGACGAAAATTTATTAGTCATGGGTGACTGGAATTCGTCAGTAGGTAAAGGGAGAGAAGGAAACATAGTAGGTGAATATGGATTGTGGGGAAGAAATGAAAGAGGAAGCCGCCTTGTAGAATTTTGCACAGAGCATAACTTAATCATAGCTAACACTTGGTTCAAGAATCATAACAGAAGGTTGTATACCTGGAAGAATCCTGGAGATACTAATAGGTATCAGATAGATTATATAATGGTAAGACAGAGATTTAGGAACCAGGTTTTAAATTGTAAGACATTTCCAGGGGTAGATGTGGATTCTGACCACAATCTATTGGTTATGAACTGCAGATTGAAACTGAAGAAACTGCAAAAAGGTGGGAATTTAAGGAGATGGGACCTGGATAAACTGAAAAAACCAGAGGTTGTAGAGAGTTTCAGGGAGAGCATAAGGGAACAATTGACAGGAATGGGGGAAAGAAATACAGTAGAAGAAGAATGGGTAGCTCTGAGGGATGAAGTAGTGAAGGCAGCAGAGGATCAAGTAGGTAAAAAGACGAGGGCTAATAGAAATCCTTGGGTAACAGAAGAAATATTGAATTTAATTGATGAAAGGAGAAAATATAAAAATGCAGTAAATGAAGCAGGCAAAAGGGAATACAAACGTCTCAAAAATGAGATCGACAGAAAGTGCAGAAAGGCTAAGCAGGGATGGCTAGAGGACAAATGTAAGGATGTAGAGGCTTGTCTCACTAGGGGTAAGATAGATACTGCCTACAGGAAAATTAAAGAGACCTTTGGAGAGAAGAGAACCACTTGTATGAATATCAAGAACTCAGATGGCAACCCAGTTCTAAGCAAAGATGGGAAGGCAGAAAGGTGGAAGGAGTATATAGAGGGTTTATACAAGGGCGATGTACTTGAGGACAGTATTATGGAAATGGAAGAGGATGTAGATGAAGATGAAATGGGAGATAAGATACTGCGTGAAGAGTTTGACAGAGCACTGAAAGACCTGAGTCGAAACAAGGCCCCGGTAGTAGACAACATTCCATTAGAACTACTGATGTCCTTGGGAGAGCCAGTCATGACAAAACTCTACCATCTGGTGAGCAAGATGTATGAGACAGGCGAAATACCCACAGATTTCAAGAAGAATATAATAATTCCAATACCAAAGAAATCAGGTGTTGACAGATGTGAAAATTACCGAACTATCAGTTTAATAAGTCACAGCTGCAAAATACTAACGCGAATTCTTTACAGACGAATGGAAAAACTGGTAGAAGCGGACCTCGGGGAAGATCAGTTTGGATTCCGTAGAAATGTTGGAACACGTGAGACAATACTAACCTTACGACTTATCTTAGAAGAAAGATTAAGGAAAGTCAAAACTACGTTTCTAGCATTTGTAGACTTAGAGAAAGCTTTTGACAACGTTAACTGGAATACTCTCTTTCAAATTCTGAAGGTGGCAGGGGTAAAATACAAGGAGCGAAAGGCTATTTACAATTTGTACAGAAACCAGATGGCAGTTATAAGAGTCGAGGGGCATGAAAGGGAAGCAGTGGTTGGGAAGGGAGTGAGACAGGGTTGTAGCCTCTCCCCGATGTTATTCAATCTGTATATTGAGCAAGCAGTAAAGGAAACAAAAGAAAAATTCGGAGTAGGTATTAAAATTCATGGAGAAGAAGTAAAAACTTTGAGGTTCGCCGATGACATTGTAATTCTGTCAGAGACAGCAAAGGACTTGGAAGAGCAGTTGAACGGAATGGACAGTGTCTTGAAAGGAGGATATAAGATGAACATCAACAAAAACAAAACGAGGATAATGGAATGTAGTCAAATTAAATCGGGTGATGCTGAGGGGATTAGATTAGGCAATGAGACACTTAAAGTAGTAAAGGAGTTTTGCTATTTAGGGAGCAAAATAACTGATGATGGTCGAAGTAGAGAGGATATAAAATGTAGACTGGCAATGGCAAGGAAATCGTTTCTTAAGAAGAGAAATTTGTTAACATCGAGTATAGATTTAAGTGTCAGAAAGTCGTTTCTGAAAGTATTTGTATGGAGTGTAGCCATGTATGGAAGTGAAACATGGACGATAAACAGTTTGGACAAGAAGAGAATAGAAGCTTTCGAAATGTGGTGCTACAGAAGAATGCTGAAGATAAGGTGGGTAGATCACGTAACTAATGAGGAGGTATTGAATAGGATTGGGGAGAAGAGAAGTTTGTGGCTCAACTTGACTAGAGGAAGGGATCGGTTGGTAGGACATGTTTTGAGGCATCAAGGGATCACAAATTTAGCATTGGAGGGCAGCGTGGAGGGTAAAAATCGTAGAGGGAGACCAAGAGATCAATACACTAAGCAGATTCAGAAGGATGTAGGTTGCAGTAGGTACTGGGAGATGAAGAAGCTTGCACAGGATAGAGTAGCAGGGAGAGCTGCATCAAACCAGTCTCAGGACTGAAGACCACAACAACAACAACCGTGCTTTTGACCGAATTAGTCATGTTTCCTGTTGCGAGAACTGACGGCTGTAGGCTTTAATGACACTACTCGACAGATGTTCGTTTCTGTAATTGCTGGTATTTAACCATCTGTTGACGAGAATAGTTGTCTTACTCCAACTATAGAAGTATGTCGAGATATCTTGCAGAGGTGTCCCTTACCTATTTCTGGAACTCTTGTTGCTGTCCATAGCCACTCGACTAGGTGGCTGGTCGTTCCTAGTGAGAAAGGTTTACCATTCGCGCGTTTGCCGAAACCGTTATGGTACTTCTTCGTACTCGTGACGATATACCGGTGCTGAAGGTCATGTTGGACCCTTTTTGTCGTGTTACGGGAGCACAGATTAACGACCGGAAATGTCAAATTACTCAGTTTGCGGGGTTCGACGCGGTTGGGATTCCACGGGCTGTAGCGGCCGTCCCCAATAGATCGTTGGGTGTTACTTATTATTGATCATTGTCGATGAAGATGGCAGCGTTAAACTGGAAGTCCGTCACCGATTGGACTCATGGAGCGATCCTGGAACACAAGCGTCGCCCCTTCTCATTACTTCGTCAGGCTCGGACCTTGGAAACTTGTATGTTGGGAAAGCCTATTTTGCTGCACAAATTCCTGTGGAAGTTACCGCGATTATGGGGCAAGTTTATCAGGCGAAACTCTGTTTTTCCGGGTGCGCTGTGAGGTTATTGCGAGACTCCGGCTGATGGGAGGTTTCGGTGTCCCTGATGTTCCTGCCAAGGGCTCTGCTTTATTTCTTCGACGCACTATTGTAACGTGTCTCTGCCGCCACTCCCCCCCCCTCCCCTCCCTCCCCCACTCTCCCACCCCCACCACCGCCACCCGTCGCTCCAGTCACTCACACCGTGACTTTTTGACTGCTTCCCACCTGCGAGATTAACGACCCCAGTAGAAGTTGGTAGGGTTGTGGTGTCACCGCCAGACACCACACTTGCTAGGTGGTAGCCTTTAAATCGGCCGCGGTCCGTTAGTATACGTCGGACCCGCGAGTCGCTACGATCAGTGATTGCAGACCGAGCGCCGCCACACGGCAGGTCTAGTCTACAGAGATTCCCTAGCACTCGCCCCAGTTGTACAGCCGACTTTTGCTAGCGATGGTTCACTGTCTACTTACACTCTCATTTGCCGAGACGACAGTTTAGCATAGCTCAGCTACGTCATTTGCTACGACCTATCAAGCCGCCCCATTCAGTTACTATTATGAACAGATAATATTGTGAATCATGTACCGTCAAGAGCGACGTTCATCATTAATGGATTAAAGTTAAGTATGAAACTAATTACGTCCGCTTTCTGAATTCTCATTCCTTGTCATGTTCCAGATCTCACGTCAGTATACACTCCTGGAAATGGAAAAAAGAACACATTGACACCGGTGTGTCAGACCCACCATACTTGCTCCGGACACTGCGAGAGGGCTGTACAAGCAATGATCACACGCACGGCACAGCGGACACACCAGGAACCGCGGTGTTGGCCGTCGAATGGCGCTAGCTGCGCAGCATTTGTGCACCGCCACCGTCAGTGTCAGCCAGTTTGCCGTGGCATACGGAGCTCCATCGCAGTCTTTAACACTAGTAGCGTGCCGCGACAGTGTGGACGTGAACCGTGTGTGCAGTTGACGGACTTTGAGCGAGGGCGTATAGTGGGCATGCGGGAGGCCGGGTGGACGTACCGCCGAATTGCTCAACACGTGGGGCGTGAGGTCTCCACAGTACATCGATGTTGTCGCCAGTGGTCGGCGGAAGGTGCACGTGCCCGTCGACCTGGGACCGGACCGCAGCGACGCACGGATGCACGCCAAGACCGTAGGATCCTACGCAGTGCCGTAGGGGACCGCACCGCCACTTCCCAGCAAATTAGGGACACTGTTGCTCCTGGGGTATCGGCGAGGACCATTCGCAACCGTCTCCATGAAGCTGGGCTACGGTCCCGCACACCGTTAGGCCGTCTTCCGCTCACGCCCCAACATCGTGCAGCCCGCCTCCAGTGGTGTCGCGACAGGCGTGAATGGAGGGACGAATGGAGACGTGTCGTCTTCAGCGATGAGAGTCGCTTCTGCCTTGGTGCCAATGATGGTCGTATGCGTGTTTGGCGCCGTGCAGGTGAGCGCCACAATCAGGACCGCATACGACCGAGGCACACAGGGCCAACACCCGGCATCATGGTGTGGGGAGCGATCTCCTACACTGGCCGTACACCACTGGTGATCGTCGAGGGGACACTGAATAGTGCACGGTACATCCAAACCGTCATCGAACCCATCGTTCTACCATTCCTAGACCGGCAAGGGAACTTGCTGTTCCAACAGGACAATGCACGTCCGCATGTATCCCGTGCCACCCAACGTGCTCTAGAAGGTGTAAGTCAACTACCCTTGCCAGCAAGATCTCCGGATCTGTCCCCCATTGAGCATGTTTGGGACTGGATGAAGCGTCGTCTCACGCGGTCTGCACGTCCAGCACGAACGCTGGTCCAACTGAGGCGCCAGGTGGAAATGGCATGGCAAGCCGTTCCACAGGACTACATCCAGCATCTCTACGATCGTCTCCATGGGAGAATAGCAGCCTGCATTGCTGCGAAAGGTGGATATACACTGTACTAGTGCCGACATTGTGCATGCTCTGTTGCCTGTGTCTATGTGCCTGTGGTTCTGTCAGTGTGATCATGTGATGTATCTGACCCCAGGAATGTGTCAATAAAGTTTCCCCTTCCTGGGACAATGAATTCACGGTGTTCTTATTTCAATTTCCAGGAGTGTAGTTCTTCCCTCCTCACGCAAGCCTGCCTGAGCTGAAACGCGTGCCTTTCGGCTTCCACTAGTAACACGGTGTTGGCTCTTCTGCCAACACAACAGGGGTGAATATTCTTGAATCTTTATTGATGGCAGTTATTTGAGAGTTGATATTATTTCCCAGTCGCATCTCTCTGTAAAACGCTATTATGTCGCTGGGAGTTTCTAAATGGCGTTTCCCTTTGTGTTAGCTGAAGAGCCAACACCGTGTTACGAATGGAGGCCGAAATGCCCGCTTCTTATCTCACGCAGGCTGGCGTGAGGAGGGAAGAACTATACTGACGTGAGGTCTGGAACATGACAAGGAATTAGAATTCAGAAAGCGGACATAATTAGTTTGATACTTAACTTCAATCCATTAATGATGAACGTCGCTGTTGACGCTAAGTGAGTCCCAATATTATCTCTTCAGAAGACGTTGTTGAAGATATTACTTATAGTAACTGAATATGGCGCCTTGCTGGGTCGTAGCAAATGACGTAGCTGAAGGCTACGCTGAACTGTCGTCTCTGCAAATGAGAGCGTCTGTAGACAGTGAACCATCGCTAGCAAAGTCGGCTGTTCAACTGGGGCGAGTGCTAGGGAGTCTCCGTAGACTAGACCTGCCGTGTGGAGGCGCTCGGTCTGCAATCACTGATAGTGGCGACACGCGGGTCCGACGTATACTAACGGACCGCGGCCGATTTAAAGGCTACCACCTAGCAAGTGTGGTGTCTGGCGGTGACACCACATTTCCTCTGTGGAGTCCCTGTCGCTAGAGACAGATTGGGAAGTTTGGTCCCATGTTAGCCTACCCATTTTTCCGATGAAAGTGACGTCCTCGTGGAACCGAGTCATTCCTAACCTTGTCCTCCCAAACGTCCGACGTTTTTACATTAGCCTCAATAAGACAGACCGATGCATTTGTTACCATGAAACAGATACATTACGTCATCCGTTGGTCTCCTGCGGATACCGGAATTGGAGTTAGCACCACCATCATTTGCCTTTTCTCACCAGGACGACGGAAGCAGCAATCTCCGGTGAGATTCTCCTGCGTTCTGATTCAACCTTATTTCCCAGAACAGATACAGTTAAGTGGCTTATTGGACATCCAGTTCATTACGTGGCGGGGAGCGGGTATAACTCGGAACACTTGGACACTGGTGCCTTTTACAAGCAACGTTTACGGTTACGGCCCACTGGACATGGCAATGAATGCCACGCTGTCATATTGTGAATATGCTGTACTTCGTATTTAGTAGAATCTCTTTTCTTTTCGAATGTTTCATCGCAGTTACCTTGCTTTTGGTAAAACTGACAAAAAATAAATAAAAAACAAAGTGTTGAGTTAACCCGTCTTCACGGTATTTTCGTCATGGACTCTTTTCGGGTGTGTTGCTACACAGTTTATTTCGTTTTTGAGGTCTTATTTTGTGTTTTTTATTAATAAAGGAATAAACAAAAAAAGTTGCAGGGAAATGGATGTAGGATTAATTCAGATTTTGTTTTTTTTCCTTTTTTTGAGTAGCAAAACATGAGGTGTCAGAAAATACATAAATAATGAAAGAGACAAAAAATAAAAAATGGCCGTGCCATGTGATGGACCATCATAGTGACAGGCAGCGGCGAAGCATCGTGGGGGAGGCAGCAGGATTTGACCCCTGTCCACCTTGTCTCCACCCGGCCTGAAGCTAACAGTGTCCGTTTTTTCCTGTCGCTGCCAAAATCTTTTTTAACGATTCACAAGAATTTTCAACCAAATTAGAAATTTCTGCATGTGCATAATTCTTTCCAGAGCCGGCCGCGGTGGCCGAGCGGCTCTAGGCGCTTCAGTCCGGAACCGCGCGACTGCTACGGTCGCAGGTTCGAATCCTGCCTCGGGTATGGGTGTGTCTGATGTCCTTAGGTTAGTTAGATTTAAGTAGTTCTAAGTTCTAGGGGACTGATGACCTCAGATGTTAAGTCCCATAGTGCTCAGAGCCATTTGAACCATTTTTTAATTCTTTCCATGTGCCTATTGCAGAGCAAACGTAATTTACATTCATAAACGGTTTTCGTTCATCACACAGTTTCATGGAGTACCACACACATCCGTTGTTAGACTTACGTAGTAATGAAAGAAAAGAAGAATTACCGGCAGTGAGATTCGATTCAGGGACGTCGCCCTTGTCATACTGTGCATTTCTCGCTTTCCTTTTCCTTTTTTTACTATGGGAGTGACCTGGTGCTATCATGAAACTTCAGAAGGCTACAGTAAAAGCATCAGGTACTATAGCTACAACTTTTTTATTTAGGTTCTTTTACATTTTATAAATTTTTAAAAATTTTATTTATTTTGTATTTTTATATTTCTAATTTTTATAGAAAGACAATGCATCCGATTATATTTTAAATCGCCAACTAAGCCGTCTAGAGAAAAAATTCCAATTTGATTGTAAAGAATATATACGCGCAAATGTATATGTACTACATTTACACACATTATACACTGAAACGCCAAAGAAACTGGTAGAGGCCTGCGTATTCAAATACAGAGATATGTAAACAGGCAAAATATGGGGTTGCGTTCATCAACGCCTTCATAATACAACAAGTGTCTGGCGTACTTGGTAGAACGGTTACTGCTGTTACAACGGCAGATTATGAAGATATAAGTGAGTTTGAATGTGGTGTTATAGTCGGCTCACGAGCTATCGGACACAGCATGTCCGAGGTAGCGATGAAGTGGGGATTTTCCCGTACGACCATTTCACGAGTTTACCGTGAATACCAGGAATCCGAAAAAAAACATCAAATCTCCGAAATCACTGCGGCCGGAAAAAGATGCTTCAAGAACGGTACCAACGACGACTGAAGAGAATCGTTCAACGTGACAGAAGCACAACCCTTCTGCAAATTCCTGCAGATTTCAACGGTAGGGCGTCCACAAGTGTCAGCGTGCGACGGAACATCATCGATAAAGCTTTAGGAGCCGAAGTGCCACTCGTGTACCCTCCAAGCTAGTATGCCTCGCCTGGGACCGTCAACACCGTTGCTGGACTGTTGATGACTGGAAACAAGTTGTCTGGTCGTTTCAAATTGAATCGAGCGGATGGATGTGTACAGGTATGGAGACCACCTCATGAATCCATAGACCCTCCCTGTCAACAGGGGGCTGTTCAAGCTGGTGGAGGTTGTGTAATGGTGTGGGGCGTGTGCAGTTGGAGTGATATGGGGCGCCTGATACGCCCAGATATGACTCTGACAGGTGACACGTACGTAAATTTCCTGTCTGATCACCTGCACCCATTCATGTCCATTGTGCATTCCGACGGACTTGGGCAATCCCAGCAGGACAATGCCACACCCCAAACGTCCAGAATTGCTACAGAGTGGCTCCAGGAAGACTCTTCTGAGTTTAAACAGTTCCGCTGAGCACGAAACCCCCAGATATGAACATTGTTGCGCATATCTGGGATGCCTTGCAACGTGCTCTTCGGAAGAGAGCTCCAGCCCCTCGTATACCTCCGGATTTATGGACAGACCTGCAGGATACATGGTGTCAATTCTCTCCAGCGTTAACTTCAAACATTAGTCGAGTCAATGCCACGTCTTGCTGCGGTACTTCTGCGTGCTCGAGGGGGCACTACACAAAATTAGGCAGGTGTATCACGGACATTGCCGTTGGTGCGGAGGCTTGCCTGCCTCAGCGATACAAAAGCCGAATCGTAGGTCCAACCACAACGGAGGGGTATACGTTGAGAGGCCAGACAAACGTGTCGTTCCTGAAAAGGGGCAGCAGCCTTTTCAGTAGTTTCAGGAGATGATTGACGGATCTGGTCTTGTAACCTCAACCAAAACGGCCTTGCTGTGCTGGTAATGCGAGCGGCTGAAAGCAGGGGTAAACTACAGCCGTAATTTTTTCCGAGGACATGCAGCTTTACTGTATGGTTAAATGATGATGGCGTCCTCTACGGTAAAATATTCCGGAGGTAAAATAGTGCCCCATTCGGATCTCCGGGTAGTGACTACTCAGGAGGACGTCGTTATCAGCAGAAACAAAACTGGCGTTCTACCGATCGGAGCTTGGAATGTCAGATCCCTTAATCGGGCAGGTACGTTAGACAATTTGAAAAGGGAAATAGGTAGGTTAAAGTTAGATATAGTGGGAATTAGTGAAGTTCGGTGGCAGGAGGAACAAGGCTTCTGGTCAGGTGAATACAGGGTAATCAATACAAAATCAAGTAAGGGTAATGCAGGAGTAGGTTTTATAACAACGAATAAAAAATAGGAACGCGGATAAGCTACTACGAACGGCATAGTGAACGAATTAGTTATTGTAGCCAAGATAGACACGAAAACCACGCCTACCACAGTTGTACAAGTTTATATGCCAATTAGTTCCACAGATGATGAAGAGATTGAAGAAATGTATGATGCGATAAAAGAAATTATTCGGATAGTTAAGGGAGACAAAAATTTAATAGTTATGGGGGACTCGAATTCGATAGTAGGAAAAGAAAGAGAAGGAAAAGTATTAGCTGAATATGAACTGGGGGAAAGGAATGAAAGAAGAAGCCACCTGGTAGAATTTTGCACAGAGCGTAACTTAGTCATAGCCGGCACTTAGGTTAAGAATCATGAAAGAAGGTTGTATACGTGGAAGAGGCGTGGAGACACTGCCAGGTTCTAGACAGATTATAATATGGTAAGACAGAGACTTAGGAACCAGGTTTTAAATTGTGTGACATTCCCAGGGGCAGATGTGGACGCTGACCACAATTTATTGATTACGAATTGTAGACTAAAAGGTAGGAATTTAAGGAAATGGGACCTGGATAAACTGAAAGAACCAGAGAGAGCATTATGGAACGACTGACAAGAACAGGAGAAAGAGCTACAGTAGAAGAAGAATGGGTAGCTTTAAGAGATGAAATAATGAAGGCAGCAGAGGATCGAGAAGGTAAAAAGACGAGAACTAGTAGAAATACAGTGGGTAACGGAAGAGATATTTAATTGTTGAAAGGAAAAAGCATAAAAATTCAGTAAATTAAGCGGATGAAAAGGAATACAAATGTCTTAAAATGAGATCTACAGGGGGTGCAAAATGGCTTAGCAGGGATGGCAAGAGGACAAGTGTAACGATGCAGAAGCATGTATCACAAGGGGTAAAATAGACACTGACTACAAGAAAATTAAAGAGACCTATGGAGAAAAGAGAATCACCTGTATGAATAGCGAGAGCTCAGATGAGAAACCAGTCCTCAGCAAAAAAGCGACAGCTGAAAGGTGGAAGTAGTATATATGTACTTGAGGGCAATATTATGGAAATGGAAGAGGACGTAGATGAACATGAAGATACGATACTGCGTCAAGAATTTGACAGAGCACTGAAAGACCTAAGTCGAAACAAGGTCCCGGGAGTAGACAGCATACCATTAGAACTACTGATAGCTTTGGGAGAGCCAGCCATGACAAAACTGTTCCATCTGGTGAGCAAGATGTGTGAGACAGGCGAGATACCCTCAGACTTCAAGAAGAATATAATAATTCAAATCTCAAAGAAAGCAGGTGGTGACAGGTGTGAAAATTATCTAATTATAAGTTTAATAAGTCAAGGTTGGGGAATATAACACGATTGCTTTACAGATGAATGGAAAAGTGGTAGAAGTCGACATCGGGGAAGATCAGTTTGGATTCCGTAGAAATGTGGGAACACGCGAGGCAGTACTGACCCTACGACTTATGGTTGAAGATTGGTTAAGGAAAGTCAAACCTACTTTTGTAGCATTTTTAGACTTAGAAAAAGCATTTGACAATATTGACTGGAATACTTTCTTCCAAATTCTGAAGGTGGCAAGGGTAAAATACAGAGAGCGAAAGGCTGTTTATAATTTGTACAGAAACCAGATGGCAGATCAGAGTCGAGGGACATGAAAGGGAAGCAGTGGTTGACAAGGAAGTGAGACAGGGTCGTAGCCTATCTCCGATGTTATTCAATCTGTATATTGAGTAAGCAGTGAAGGAAACAAAAGAAAAATTTGGAATTAAAGTCCAGGGAGGAAAAATAAAAAACTTTGGTGTTTGTCAGTGACACTGTAATTCTGTCAGAGACAGAAAAGGATTTGGAAGAGCAGCTAAACGGAATTGACAGTGTCGTGAAAGTAGGTTATAAGATGAACATCAACAAAAGAAAAACGAGGATAATTGAATATCGTCGAATTAAATCAGGTGATGCTGAGGGAATTGGATTAGGAAATGAAACACTGAAAGCAGTAAATGTGTTTCGCTATTTGGGGAGCAAAATAACTGACGAGTGTGGAAGTAGGAAGGATATAAAATGTAGACCGCTATGGCAAGGAAAGCGTTCATGACGAAAGAATTGTGTAAGTTCGAGTATAGACTTAAGTGTCAGGAAGTATTTTCTGAGAGTATTTGTATGGAGTGTAGCCATGTACGGAAGTGATACGTAGACGATAAACAATTTAGATAAGAAGAGAATAGGAAGTTTCGAAAGTGGTGCTACAGAAGAATGCTGAAGATTAGATGAGTAGATCACGTAACTAATGAGAAGGTACTGAATAGAATTGGGGAGAAGAGGAATTTGTGGCACAACTTGACTAGAAGAGGAGATCGGTTGGTAGAAAACGTTCTCAGGTATCAAGGGATCACCAGTTTAGTTTTGGAGGGCAAAGTGGAGGGTAAAAATCATAGAGGGAGATCAAGAGATCAATACACTAAGCAGATTCAGAATGGTGGCAGGTTGTAGTAGTTATTCGGAGGTGAAGAGACTAGCACAGAATAGAAGAGCATGGAGAGGTGTATCAAACCAGTCTCTGGACTGAAGAATACAGTAACAGCAACCATTTTCTTTGGATCTTCAATTCGCAACAGAACCGGAGCAAAATACAAAACAAAACGAGCAAGTAAACTAAGAGAGAACAATCCGGAGCAAAACGGATTGGAACATACGTAGCGAGGGAAACATCTATCGTCAGGAAAATGAAATTCACTAACACCTTGCCGACGAAAACCAATATTCAACATGTTGGTGAAGAGGTCTCGCTATCGAGACAGTCGCAAGCATGTCCAATAAGCCTTGATCATGCACTGCATGATACTCATGTGACCTTGGACCTCGCCTTCTACTACATACTGAACGAAGAGTCCAAGCAACATCAATAGGGTACGAGTCTTCGACCGAGGAAAGAAGGAAGAATCTGGGACCAATATGCTGTCCGTAGTGTATAGAGCCTCTGAAGATCGAGTAAGGAACACCAATTGTGTCCTAATCCAACACCAAATAGCCATATGACCTCCACAAGTAAAACGATGTAGTAATGTATCTGTATACGTACAACGACTACATAAATCCGTGTCGCTATGCCTAATACTGAAAAGTCGCTCATTCGTTGGAATCAAGTTATTTACTACCGTATACTACGAGGACGTTACGAGCATCGGTAAAATCGGAAGACTGATATTGAACCAAACTGTCGTGCAGGTTGTTTGAGCCAAATCTCTTTCAACGAGGTTCGAGCTATGGACTGCTTCCCAATGAGTCTTTAGGAATTTCATGGTGACGAGGGTCTCCATAAAAGTCAGTCCATAAATAGCGCACCGCAAGATAGAATGTGTTTGAAGCTGTAATTTATGCAACCAACATCAATAGTGAAGGGGGGGGGGGGGGGGGTGAAGACTAAAGGGACGTACACAGAGAAATAAACGGGACGTGAGTGTTTGAGTTTCTGATCTATGAAACAGTATGTCGCACGTATAGCATCTGCGTCTTCCTTCGTATATCAGCCAGGCCGATACCCCCAGAGGAACCAGGCGTCGACACCACCTCATACCCCTAAGCCGAAGATGTGCCATTTTCATAAGAAATGACCAGACGACCTTCGATTTCGCCATCATCGAGGGAAGAGGACAAACTAGGGGTGCGTAATGCATAAGACATATGTATCCAGTATTCGGACTTTCTGGAGAGGAGTAAGAAAACGCTCTACATGTTCTAGTATCGCTCCCTAAATTTTGTCGGGAACAGACTTCCAGTTCAGCGTCGCCATTTCGAGTGGACAATGATCATGGATGATACCGAGAGACTTATTCCGTCCCACAGCAGTAGCCCATTGAACAATCGTGTCATCAAAACTTCGCAAAGTAAGAAGCCTGCATTTACCCTCTTTAAGAAGAGAACTGGAACTCCGACAGTAATAATGGATTACAGCATTCAGTCTGACTTGGAGTGCGGAGTAGAACCATCACGTCATCCGCGTATGCAAAAACAGCTATAGTCTCTCGGCAAAGGCTTCAAACTTCCAACTGGGATGCCAGCACCCGACGTAGGGGCTCAATTCACAACACAAACGAAGTCATTGAAAGCGGGCTTCCTTGCGACACTCCTCGACGGCGGTGTATACTTATCGGGACCGTCAGTTGGCCATTAGCAACCATCGAAGCTCAAGTATCCGTAAACAGATTTGAGAACACTCGCCGTGTGTCAACAGTAAAGCCAAGAGTCTCCAAAATCCGCAACAAATTCCTTATAGCGAAACCGCAGTACTCGACTATAGGGGTAAGTAAGAATGATACAACCGGGTACCCAGCTTTGACTTCTTGCAACAATCGTCTCCATGAGAGCCGAGATCCTACTATTTATTAACAGCCCTATCCACAGTCTTACAATCAAAATTTAACAAAGTAATTTGGCGAAAGCTATCAGGGGCAGACGGTCGAGGGCGTTTCGGGATTACAATGATATTCCCCACTTTGAACGAGGTCGGCGCTACTCATCCCTGTAACACACCATTGAAAAGGGACGTAAATGTAGTAACCAACAGAGGTCAAAGACGCACGTAAAATTCCTTGGGAAGTCCACTCACACCCGTGGAGGCGAACCCACAATAATAAACTTTCTCAGGCTGAAAGGCACCTAACAGCGTTTCATTACCTTCCAGTGCTGAATAGTGGGACGTAAAAGGTATCATTGGACGATGTCGTAGATGTCTACACAGTATTGGTGTCAGACACGCACTATATCAGCATTCACATCACGGTACGTCCATCATTTGTCGTGCTAGAACAAATACTCGTACAAGCGCACCGGCGGTTGCTCTGATGCCGAAGCAGATGATATAACGAAGTCAGTTCTTCCGTCACAAAAGAGCGTGACTTAGATCGAGGTTTCTACTGTGTTAGCAGAAGAGCCAACACCGTGTTACTAGAGGAGGCCGAAATGCACGCGTCTTAGCTCACGCAGGCTGGCGTGAGGAGGGAAGGACTATACTGACGTGAGGTCTGGAACATGACAAGGAACTGGAATTCAGAAAGCGGACGTAATTAGTTTGATACTTAACTTCAATCCATTAACGATGAACGTCGCTCTTGACGGTACATTATTCACAATATTATCTGTTCAGATTACATTCTTGAGGAATATGGCGCCTTGTTAGGTCGTAGCAAATGATGTAGCTGAAGGCTATGCTAAACTGCAAATGAGAGAGTATGTAGACAGTGAAGTCGGCTGTAGAACTGGGGCGAGTGCTAGGGAGTCTCTCTAGACTAGACCTGCCGTGTGGCGGCGCTCGGTCTGCAATCACACAGTGGCGACACGCGGGTCCGACGTATACTAACGGACCGCGGCCGATTTAAAGGCTACCACCTAGCAAGTGTGGTGTCTGGCGGTGACACCACAGTTTCAATCTATCCATTTGTATTCTCAGTTTCACCTTTACACGACTAACATCCGCAATTCGTAGAGGGGTGTGATCATAAATTTCACGCAGGATGGAATAGTAATATTCGCAAGTTCTCCGAAAGTCTCGCGCTTTGGCAGCAGAGAAAAGTATCAAAGCTTGCCTGAGCCTCCATTTGCTAACTGTATCCACCAGTCACGGATGGAACAGTGCCTCTCATTGAAACGCAGAGTATGCTCCCACACGGCTAGCATTACGTCATCAAGAGAGGGGCCAGCTAGGTGAGCGACGTTTAACATCGACGGAGTGTGTAACAGTTTGACCAGTTGCCGTACAATATTGAGAGTTCCAGTCACAGCGCAGTGATGCGTAAAGAAAGCAGGGATGACTTCAACGTTAAGCATACTATCCCGCAGGCAGTCTGATAAATTAAACCTATCTAATTTGCTATTAGAAGTCGCAGTAAAGTGGGTAAATTTAGCCAACGTCGCGTATTTACATATCCATACGTCCTTCAGGCGTCAGGAGCAGGAGCGGACCAATACACGTATTTCACGAGAGAAATGAAAGTTTGGAGATTTATCTGCAGGAGGCAACACAAAGTATCGCCCGGTAGCATGCTCGGAGGACTCATACGCAGCAGATAAACTAATTACTGATTATAAAAACGAGAACGATCCACTGTGCGACGAGTGCCAGATGTGGCATGTAAAATAAACAAGGTAAGATTGAAAAGTTGATAACCTATGTCCCTGCCACAATCCAACATTACCACCTCAGCAGTAGGAATGCCCTCTCGAAAGAATAAGGCGGTCCTCTTAGAATATTCTGGTGCTATATTAAAGATCATACGAAAACCACGTAAGGAAAAACGCTTAAATAACAACTCCCGTAAGAATGCTGTATCCGCACATGAATCATAAATGAACTGATGCAGTGAAGCCAACAGCAATGCTGATTCCAGAAGACTAATGTTTAACCCTTTCAGACCTGAATTTTTTCTGGAAGAAGTAAAATGTTTCCTTATGTGGCAATACTCTAGATGATTTTTTAGTGAGTTAAGATTCAAGATTCATACAAAAATGTGTACCCATTTTCAAAACATACTTTGTGCACTTGGCTGCATTTTATGAAGTAACTAATTACGAAACATTCTCCATTGTTATCAATAATAAAATCATTATTCAGTAATTACCATTTAAAATAACAATAACAATATTCAATTATACAGTGGAATATCGCGAACCAACCACATCCAAGTATTCTGGTGGTCAAGAGCTGCTGTGCACTGCTACATTGATTTGTTGATATTTTCACTGTGATGCCAACAGTTGGCAGCACTTGCGCTTGATGAAAAGGTTGAACATTCACAAATCTGTACCTCACGTTTCCATTCGGAAAAAATACTTCTGTTGCATCTAAGAACAGAGAAGTTAGTGTGCACATTTGTAACCACAGGGTCTGAAAGGGTTAAGAGAAGGAACGTGTAGGCTTAGGTTCAAATGGTTCAAATGGCTCTGAGCACTATGGGACTTAACATCTGGGGTTATCAGTCCCCTAGAGCTTAGAACTGCTTAAACCTAACTAACCTAAGGACATCACAAACATTCATGCCCGAGGCCGGATTCGAACCTACGACCGCAGCGACCACGGTTCCAGACTGAAGCGCCTAGAACCACTCGGCTGCACCGACCTGCAGTAGCCTTAGGTCATTGACCACAGTTTCACTGGGACGCTGAGCGTCAAGGTCCATTACGGAGTCCACAGACGAATCAGACATTGGGGGACAAGAACCCTGCCCGCATCTCGTGGTCGTGCGGTAGCGTTCTCGCTTCCCACGCCCGGGTTCCCGGGTTCGATTCCCGGCGGGGTCAGGGACTTTCTCTGCCTCGTGATGGCTGGGTGTTGTGTGCTGTCCTTAGGTTAGTTAGGTTTAAGTAGTTCTAAGTTCTAGGGGACTTATGACCACAGCAGTTGAGTCCCATAGTGCTCAGAGCCATTTGAACCATTTTTTTGACAAGAACCCCTGTTATTGGAATCTTTTTTCTTAGGCTTCTTTCGTGCCGCCGCACGGTCAGGTTGTATACGCTGTTTCTGTCGGCTACATGGCATGGCGGCGTCTGCTGACGGAGGTGTGGGAGGGGTCATAGGAACAGCTTCCTGCCCCTCTGAACATGTGACATGTAATGTAGCTCCGTTCACTAAGGCGGTGCATTCTGTGGAACTATCAGTGCAACAGGTGGTACTTTGTCACTGTTATTGTTCTCTTCTTGAGTTACTGTAAGCGGCAAATTCAGGAAACCGTCGGCGGCTCAGACGAAGGAGCAGGAGGGCGTTGTCAGGTCTCAGACTGTAACGAGGGATACAAAGACGAAGGAGACACTCCGCTCCCTTTCCACGCGGAGGCAGCTCGGAAGGAGCCACTTTCCGAGCAGGAGGGTGCTGGAGATAACTTTTTCGCCACTCAGCGTACCACGAACGTTAGGTATCGTATCATCGAGAGGAGGAGTGGAGCAACCGATGGTGAGGAGGTTGGGGCAGAAGAAGGCACAGCGATATCAAATGGCTCAAATGGCTCTGAGCACTATGCGACTTAACTTCTAAGGTCATCAGTCGCCTAGAACTTAGAACTAATTAAACCTAACTAACCTAAGTACATCACACACATCCATGCCCGAGGCAGGATTCGAACCTGCGACCGCAGCGGTCGCGCGGTTCCAGACTGTAGCGCCTTTAACCGCTTGGCCACCACGGCCGGCGCAGCGAAATCCTCACCCTCTACATGGTGAGGTCACCATGTTGCAAGTTACATCCTGAAGGCAATAGGCTTCTGATCCCGTAGCGGAGGTAAAGGCGGAAATCCATTTACACGATTATGGGAGCCTCCTTTTCGGTCATTAAGATCCTAAGTAGGTCCGACTTCGGGAGTGGAAGCAACAAGATCAGCAAGCATTAATTTGTGACACTGCACTAATTACGGCTTAAATACGAACACCATCCGGGGACTATTACACTGAACGTGTCCAGTTTAATTATTTAGGAATAAGGTGCACTCTTGGCACATGACGCGAACGCGGTAACCACACACTTGTAAATGTGATGGAATATTGCATTTACACGGACTGAAGATCAGTATAATACTGTAATTTGTGTTGATTAGGCCAACGCTCACGACGGACGTTTCTCACTTTACCAGAAGGAGTCAATATGTCCTTTAGAAAGTTGTCTAGCTCCCGTTTGAAAGTGAATATTCGTACAGTCTATTTCATAATGCGAGTGACACCACACTAACGGAATTAGCTCGCTGCTTGTACAACACTTGAGAACAGTAATCTTTCGACGTGAAGGCGATCCATAAATTTCACGTAAAACACGTACTCGGCTGCATCAAAAGAAGCGCTGTGGACATGATCAAAGTTCACATGAATTGTATTGACAAGCCAGATGTTAATTTCTAGAGACCCGGGCTGCGCGTGTCACTCTGTTTTAATCGAAAGTAAAGCTCACGGTGCCTTTTCGTGGGATACACGTGGAAACCACAGAAGCCATAGCGGAGCGGCCGACGCCGCTGCAAGTAGACGAACACGAACAGGCAGTAAGGCGGAGTGGAGGCGCTATAACTCACTCGGCACACAGGACAACACTAACGAGGAAAAGCACACAAGCGACGCTGCGGCCACTGAGATAAACAAGAACCTTCCCGCTTGGCGCTCGAAGCGGAAATATCAGCTGTGGACACCTTGATCGGTGGCGACCATACAAAGCACACAAGCATACTGTTGTTGTTGTGGTTGTGGTCTTCAGTCCTGAGACTCTTCTGATGCAGCCCTCCATGCTACTCTATCCTGTGCAAGCTTCTTCATCTCTCAGTACCTACTGCAGCCTACATCCTTCTGAATCTGCTTAGTGTATTCATCTCTTGGTCTCCCTCTACGATTTTTACCCTACACGCAACCCTCCAATACTAATTTGGTGATCCCTCGATGTCTCAGTACATGTCCTACCAACCGATTCCTTCTTCTAGTCAAGTTGTGCCACAAACTCCTCTTCTCCCCAATTCTATTAAATACCTCCTCATTAGTTATGTGATCTATCCATCTAATCTTCAGCATTCTTCTGTAGCACCACATTTCGAAAACTTCTATTCTCTTCTTGTCTAAACTATTTATCGTCCACGTTTCACTTCCATACATGGCTACACTCCATACAAATACTTTCAGAAACGACTTCCTGACAATTAAATGAATACTCGATGTTAACAAAGTTTTCTTCTTCAGAAACGCTTTCCTTGCCAGTGCCAGTCTACATTTTATATCCTCTCTACTTCGACCATCATCAGTTATTTTGCTCCCCAAATAGCAAAACTTCTTTACTACTTTAAGTGTCTCATTTCCTAATCTAATTCCCTCAGCATCACCCGACTTAATTCGACTACATTCCATTATCCTCGTTTTGAATTGTTGATGTTCATCTTATACCCTCCTTTCAAGATACTGTCCATTCCGTTCAACTGCTCTTCCAAGTCCTTTGCTGTCTCTGACAGAATTACAATGTCATCGGCGAACCTCAAAGTTTTTATTTCTTCCCCATGGATTTTAATACCTACTCCGTTCTTTTGTTTCACAAGCATACTACAGTTTTCAAACTCAATTTTTTTCCTAAACATATGAGAGTTGCATCTTTCTGTTTTTCTACGTTGAAGTGCTAGTCGTGTCTTGTCCTCGGAGTCATGAAATAAACGACCACCACGTCCTCCTAGTGGAAGCACCCACCATGCCGTCGTCTATCAGACGGCAGATGTTGTCTGATATTTACCTCCTTAGTCGATCTTCCATAGTTGATTATGTGGTAACGATAGCTAGGATGCCGCGGCGTAGGTGCAAGCTCGTATGTTGGCACTACGACACCGACACAGACGACTGCGCCCTCTAGCCGGCGCTGTGCAGCTCTACGAGCGCCGCTCCAGATTCTGCCCTTTTGATTTCGGGGAGACGACCTAGCAACATTGTTTCTATTTCATAGTGGGCGAGCCACTACAGATTTTGCCATTGTAACTTGTTTGATGTACAGCTTCCGTTTATTCTAAATCTGGGGAACTACGACCACAACCATAGATGGAAACATAAAAGACCAAAAGACATACTTGTAAGGACCTAACATCTATGACCGAGCGCACGTAAACACAACGGTACAGGTGAGTCCCTGTTAATCAGAAGCTATTACTGGATATCCAGCTGGAATACACTGCCGAATAACTGGCACCACGCAGGGAAGCCGTACCGTACACTGCATGCAGACAAGCTCCACACATCCCCCACACAGTGAGATGATCTATAGCCGATCTCCCACTACTATATAACGATCTTGATTGTTCCAGGAATGTAGCGGCTGCAGCAACTGGGACACATCGCCATCGCTTGCCACGGTAGTGATGCATGATACCCATACTAACAAATCCAACCTTGCATGAACTCTCGCAGCTAGTAAGCCACTACTGCTCTTACTACCCATCCCACTGTCGCAGAGGTTTTTTTCCCACGGCACGAGCCTTGGCACTTTTTTCCCTCTGCTCTTCAAATCGCTACCCTCACTCGCGTTTCGTCCACTATCTATCACCTGATGGACCGTGTTAATGCGTAGTCCTACCCAGACGCACGGATAACATCACAGCCCAGCATCCTGTGATCCACTTACTAGATAACTAACATGTTTACGGAGGTGACAGTAGAACTTTTGGTTTGATCACCACGTTGGTGCGGGCGTGGAGGGGCCCCATCTCTTATTTCTCACCTACATGCTCATCTCAGCCAAAGATAAGTATTATCAGTTGTATATGTTCATACACCAGTAAAAGAGCTATAACCTATACGCAGTACCGAAGCATTTCACCTTTTCCTGCTCCTACTCACTCCCTACATTCGGCCTACCCTTCAGTTTACAGGAGCACACCCATGCGCCACATTCCAGGCGGGATACAAAAGATTATGCCTCTCTTAAGGCGGTGGTTCGATTCTGGAGACTCACACGGGCGCCTCATGGACGACGAAAGACCAAAACTCAAGCCGGCCCGTAGTGGACGAGCGGTTCTAGGCGCTAAGGTCTGGAGCCGCGTGACCGCTACGGTCGCAGGTGCGAATCCTGCCTCGGGTATGGATGTGTGTGATGTGCTTGGGTTAGTTAAGTTTAAGTAGTTCTAAGTTATAGGGGACTGATGACCTCAGCAGTTAAGTCCCATTGTGCTCAGAGCCATTTGAACCATTTTTGAAGTCACAGCTGCAAAATACTAACGCGAATTCTTTACAGACGAATGGAAAAACTGATAGAAGCGGACCTCCGGGAAGATCAGTTTGGATTCCTTAGAAATGTTGGAACACGTGAGGCAATACTAACCATACGACTTATCTTAGAAGAAAGATTAAGAAAACGCAAACCTACGTTTCTAGCATTTGTAGACTTAGAGAAAGCTTTTGACAACGTTAACTGGAATACCCTCTTTCAAATTCTGAAGGTGGCAGGGGTAAAATACAAGGAGCGAAAGGCTATTTACAATTTGTACAGAAACCAGATGGCAGTTATAAGAGTCGAGGGGCATGAAAGGGAAGCAGTGGTTGGGAAAGGAGTGAGACAGGGTTGTAGCCTCTCCCCGATGTTATTCAATCTGTATATTGAGCAAGCAGTAAAGGAAACAAAAGAAAAATTCGGAGTAGGTATTAAAATTCATGGAGAAGAAGTAAAAACTTTGAGGTTCGTCGATGACATTGTAATTCTGTCAGAGACAGCAAAGGACTTGGAAGAGCAGTTGAACGGAATGGACAGTGTCTTGAAAGGAGGATATAAGATGAACATCAACAACAGCAAAACGAGGATAATGGAATGTAGTCAAATTAAATCGGGTGATGCTGAGGGGATTAGATTAGAAAATGAGACACTTAAAGTAGTAAAGGAGTTTTGCTATTTAGGGAGTAAAGTAACTGATGATGGTCGAAGTAGAGAGGATATAAAATGTAGACTGGCAATGGCAAGGAAATCGTTTCTGAAGAAGAGAAATTTGTTAACATCGAGTATAGATTTGTCAGGAAGTCGTTTCTGAAAGTATTTGTATGGAGTGTAGCCATGTACGGAAGTGAAACATGGACGATAAATAGTTTGGACAAGAAGAGAATAGAAGCTTTCGAAATGTGGTGGTACAGAAGAATGCTGAAGATAAGGTGGGTAGATCACGTAACTAATGAGGAGGTATTGAATAGAATTGGGGAGAAGAGAAGTTTGTGGCACAACTTGACTAGAAGAAGGGATCGGTTGGTAGGACATGTTTTGAGGCATCAAGGGATCACAAATTTAGCATTGGAGGGCAGCGTGGAGGGTAAAAATCGTAGAGGGAGACCAAGAGATCAATACACTAAGCAGATTCAGAAGGATGTAGGTTGCAGTAGGTACTGGGAGATGAAGAATCTTGCACAGGATAGAGTGGCATGGAGAGCTGCATCAAACCAGTCTCAGGACTGAAGACCACAACAACAACAACAACTACGAGAAATGGCACCAACTTTTTCCATTAGTTCCACAGAACACAACACTCCCCCGTTTCCGTTTTTAGTTTAGTCTATTCTTCACTCCAGCCCTAGTGGTATAACTGCCGTCCGATTTCCGAACGGAAACTAACATCACTCGCGACCTGAAGCATTGTCTCAGCGTACAATGAGCGCAGTAAGCTCACATCTATACGGATGAAACGAAATCAGATGCGGATGTGGGATACGCCTTCTTTTGCCTGTCTAGTGGCGCCTGCCAAGTGTTTGCTCTTCCGCCCGAATCTTCTATCTACACGGCGGACCTACTGGCCGTCGGGGAAGCTGTTCATAATACCCGGACCTCCATGTTCGTCCTGATACTTAAGGACGCTCAAAGTGTCTTGCAGAAATTGCAGCATCCCGCGCTTGATAAACAGACCAACTGGTGTATTCTGGACGTCCTGGGGCGCCATAACAGACGAGCAGACCTTGAGCATGCTGTTCAGTTACTCTGGATTAAAGGACATCATGGCATTCTTCATAATGAAACTGTTAGCCGTCTTGCGAAGAGGAGTACTGCAGAAGTCCAGTTACGTCCAACGCCGATGCCCTATACGGATCTCACATCGGCGACACGGAAGGTTTCTTATCACGCTTGGAACTGCGAATGGCATGTCTCTCAGCACTCTAAAGGCGGGGCAACTGGCTGCTATACAGCCGAACGTCTCTCCACGACCACGGTTCGTCTCGGAGCGGCTTCGTAGACGTCATGCGGCTTCTGTCATTCGCATGGGGCTGAGACAGTTCTGTTAGTCCGCGCACGTATATCGGTTGAAGATTATCACGCCTGGACACTGTTATGAAGACACAACGGCAGCGACAGATCTTAACCACATCATATTGGTATGTTCCAAGTATACGACTGCACCATCAGACTTGTGTAAGGTATTGGTTGCGAAAGGCTACCCCCTCCCTGCCACGTTCTTGTTTTACTTCACCGTTTTGAGAAATATAACTTGCTCACAGACTATTTGAAAGCCAACGGCATCCAAATTTAATTTATAAGTTGCCGAGGTTTTATCTTCAAATGGCGTCACCCCGGTTCATAATCGGCTGCATAATTTTGTGTTTTAATTTCCGTACAGACCTCTATTTGTACATCAAATTTTATTTATTACCGTCTTGTGCATTTTATGTCACTATTCTGCTGGCACTATTACACACACAATTGACTGTATTGTGTTTGCAATTGGGGCTTTTCCTTTAAGTACGTCTGTCTGTTTACTAAACCTCTCGCATTGTTGTATGATGTTATTTGTAATTTTGTTCCTTAGCTATTGTTGTACTTATTCTATGATGTATGATGTTTCCAGAATCAGATTTACACTCTGCAGGGGTGTGTGCGCTGATATGAAACTTCCTGGCAGATTAAAACTGTATGGCGGACCGAGACTCGAACTCGGGACCTTTGCCTTTCGCGGGCAAGTACTCTACCAACTGAGCTACGCTTTACTCACAGCTTTACTTCTGCCAGTACCTCGTCTCCTATCTTTCAAACTTTACAGAAGCTCTCCTGCGAACCTTGCAGAACTAGCACTCCTGAAAGGATATTGCGGAGACATGGCTTAGCCACAGCCTAGGGGATGTTTCCAGAATGGGATTTTTCACTCTGCAGCGGAGTGTGCGCTGATATGAACCTTCATGGCAAAAAACTGTGTGCCGGACCGAGACTCGAACACGGGACCTTTGCCTTTCGCGGGCAAGTGCTACCCAAGTACGACTCACGCCCCTCCCTCACAGCTTTACTTCTGCCATTACCTTGTCTCCTACCTTCCAAACTTTGCAGAAGCTCTCCTGCGAACCTTGCAGTTCGAGTTCGAGTCTCGGTCCGGCACACAGTTTTAATCAGCCAGGAAGTTTCATGTATGTTTTTGCCCTCTCGCGGCAGAGTAGAGACACGATGCGATATAACGTCAGTCCCCGTAGATTAACGGGAGAAAAACCTGAAAAACTTGCGAAAAGGCGTTCCTCGCGCAGTCGTTGTATCTCAATTACAAGTCCACATCGTTTCCACTTATGCGAACTCGTATATTTGATGCTTTTTATTATTAAGATTGTATTGTTAATTGCCCGGATTTGCAGTAGTTATTAATTCTTCTCTCGTTCGCATAGCACACACCACTGATTGCTAAGAAATATTTTAGTTAACAGTTTTTTCTTACGCTGTTGTCTCGTTGCTATGGAATTGTTGTGCTGGTTTGCAGCGAGATCCAGAGATACTCTTTGGTTCTGTCTTTGTAAGATTGCGTCGTAATACGAAAATATTTTGAAAGTTCACTTCTCAACTAATGACGTGAGTATTTGCACTTCAATGAAATAGTCTTTCATGAGTACTCGTTGATTTAGTCATTTATCAAACTATTTAATGATGTAGTCCACACCGGATATTTAACTGGTAACGAACAGTTTATTGTTATTTTATCACTAAATACTTATAACCCCCGCACCACACGCACACGAGATAGTTTAGTTAAGTCAGTCCGATTGAGTTATAGTTTCTTGGCAATTACCACAACTGAGCACTTTAGCGTAATTGTTTTATCTTCATGATGTCGTGTACTTGGGTCCTACTCAAGACTAACTGCGTGTATTCTTTCATAGAATATTCACTTCTCCTTAAGGTCCAACTAATCTAAAGTCAAGTCCAATGTTCACTAATTCCGTTATTAGATTTCAATTAACCCGTAGTGCACGGTTAAATGAGTCTATCTGTTCCTGTCTCAGTTCATAAAATCAGTTTCTTAAGCCGTGAATGCCGTCACGCAACAAACACTTCTAAACTCGAAAACAATCTCGTCACGATTCGCAATCTCAATAAGTCAGATCAGAACTGCTCTCGTACGTCTGCACTGGATGAGTTCTAGCAAGCGACCTCTTCTGTGGAAGAGCATTGTAGGCGCATTGAATTTCTTCGTTGCGCTTACAACTCTCTTCCACATAAAAGTTATCTCTAATGGGATTACTTTGGACTTAACTTTTGAGATATTAATTTCACATTTGTCTCATGGATATTTGTCCATTGCTGAAATACGATGTTTCTTCTTTCTCTTTCGCTAACAAATATGCTCAGTGGTATGCAATGTAGTTGTTGACAAAACTCTTTCGTGTTAGCTCATCGGCAAAGATGTCGTAACGGCCAAGATAACTTTCCATACTTTATGTTCTTTCTTAATTGACTTGAAGGTGGTCGTTGGGGCGTTACCCACCGTCTGCTGCCACTAAAAACCCTGCAAAAGACAATAACATTCGGCGTGAAGCGATACTTGCGGCATTCCTTCGGCGCCGCATGCTGAGGAGGGTGGAGCAGGTGTAGCAGGATCCGATGGCGGCGGCCGTGAAGCAAATCCGCCGGCGATGGTCCATCTCGTGGGTGCGAACGATATGAGGCGAGAAACCGTTCCAATGCTTGATACGTGGTGTCTCCACAGTGAAGTTTGGCCATCTGCTTGTTGAACAATCTGACAAAACGTTCCACTTCACCGTTTGACTGTGGACTGAATGGTATACTAGTTAGATGCTGCATGCCATTCCCTTCACAGAATGTTTTAGATTCATTTGAGGTTTCCAGAATGAGATTTTCCCTCTGCAGCGGAGTGTGCGCTGATATGAAACTTCCTGGCAGATTAAAACTGTGTGCCGAACCGAAAATCGAACTCGGGACCTTTACCTTTCGCGGGCAAGTGCTCTACCAACTGAGCTACCCAAGCACGACTCACGCCCCTCCCTCACAGCTTTCCTTCTGCCAGTACCTCGTCTCCTACCTTCCAAACTTTACAGATGCTCTCCTGCGAACCTGCAGAACTAGCACTCCTGAAAGAAAGGATATTGCGGAGACATGGCTTTGCCACATCCTTTGGGATGTTTCCAGAATGAGATTTTCACTCTGCAGCGGAGCGTGCGCTGATATGAAACTTCCTGGCAGATTAAAACTGTGTGCCGGACCGAGACTCGAATTCGGGACCTTTGCCTTTCGCGGGCAAGTGCTCTACCAACTGAGCTACCCAAGCACGACTCACGCCCCTCCCTCACAGCTTTCCTTCTGCCAGTACCTCGTCTCCTACCTTCCAAACTTTACAGATGCTCTCCTGCGAACCTGCAGAACTAGCACTCCTGAAAGAAAGGATATTGCGGAGACTTGGCTTTGCCACATCCTTTGGGATGTTTCCAGAATGAGATTTTCACTCTGCAGCGGAGTGTGCGCTGATATGAAACTTCCTGGCAGATTAAAACTGTGTGCCGGACCGAGACTCGAACTCGGCACCTTTGCCTTTCGTGGGCAAGGCAAAGGTCCCGAGTTCGATTCTCGGTCCGGCACACAGTTTTAATATGCCAGGAAGTTTCATTTGACGTGAACTTAGGGCCGTTGTCCGACACTATTACTTCAGTTAAACCTTCTAGGCAAAATGGATAACAACACATGAAGTGGGCTACAGGAAGCTGTCGAGTTCTTAGGCACAGCAAAAGGGAACTTGCTATACGAGTCAACCACAATTAACGAACGAGTATTACAAAAAGGTCTCGCATAGCCTATGTGCACACGTTCCCATAGCGGTTGCGACTTTGTCGTAGTAGAGAATTTTTGTGGCGCAGCGGACTGGTTCTCCGCATATTCGTGACACTATGGTGTCATCCTATTTGGACGTCCATACCCTGCCAAGTACAGTGTTGACGCACTAACAATTTCGTACGAACAATCCCCCAGTGTCCTTGGTGAAGTAACTGCAACACTTCTTTTTTCAAAGCTTTAGGGATCAACACACGTGGCTGTCCACTGTCATTTTGAACAGGAATTACACCTTTCTGTACAGCGAGGCTATGCCGACCGTCGACGTATCGGCGCACTAGGGGGTTCTGTGTGCTATGCAAGCAACGAGGCCAAGATGTGCGAATGTATGTTAGCAAAATGTTCAATTTTGAATCTGCTTTCGTGGCCTGTGGAATTTTCTTATAGTTTATAGGAAGACACTGAAGCAATTAAGAATCTTGAGCATCGATGTGACAATAAGATGCAGCAGAAGTGTCAAAGTCTGTATCAGGGCCAATCGGAAGACTTGAAAGCGCGTCCGCATTACCATATCTGCGCGGGCTGGCCGCGCGGTTTGCGCGCCATGACACGGATTGCGCGGCCCCTCCGGCGGAGGTTCGAGTCCTCCCTCGGGCATAGGTGTTTGTGTTTTCTTAGCATAAGTTAGTTTACGTTGGTTTAAGTTATGTGTAGGTCTAGCAGTGTAACCTCAGAAGTTTGGTCCCTGAGGAATTCACTCACATTTGAACATTTGAACATTACCGTGTTGAGCTGCTGGACGATACAAAATCTCGTACTGGTACTGAGACAACAACAAAGCCCATCGTTCCAATTTTTGCGCAGTTCGTACAGGTAACGGTTTCGTCGGATGAAACAAGGACTGCAAAGTCTTCTGATCCGTTACTAAGTAGAATTTTCTGCCATACAAATAGTGGTGGCATTTGGTGAGACCCTACACTGTAGTCAAAGCCTCTTTTTCAGTTTCTGAATAGTTACACTGAGCTTTGGATAACACTTGTGATGCAAAAGCAATAGGCCTGTCTTTATCAACAATTCTGTGCGAAACCTCTGCACTGATTCCGTAGGAGGAACCGTCAATTTGCAATACAACTGGCTTGTCAAGATCAAAGTGAACTAAGCACCGATCTTTGAGCAATGTATCTTTAAGTGTTTGAAAAGCTACTTGGCACTCATCTGTCGAAACTAAGGGGACATTCTTTCTACGAAAGCGATGCAACGGGGTGCTGTTTGTGCAGCATTCGTTATGAAGCGAATGTAATAGATCATATTTCCTAAAACCAATTATGTGATATGGCTAACAAATGCGACTGAAGAGGATGTACACCTTGTCTGTTTATGAAATGACCGAAATACTGCAACTCAGGTTTAAAGAAAATCACCCTTGTCCATTCTACACTTCAGTCCTGCTTCAGATAACACACGAAACAAAGCACATAAATTTGCAATATGTTCTGCAGGTGTACAACTGTGTCGTCCAAATAGTTTGAACAGTTTGGCACTTGTGTAGTCAGCTGTTCCAAATACCGTTGGAAAATGGTGGCTGCAGAAGCACTGCCAAAAAGCAAACGCAATATTTAAACAAGCCCAAATGAGTATTTACGACACACACTTTTTGAGATTATTCGTCGAGCGGTGTTTGAAGACACACGTCACGCAAATCAGTTTTTGAGAAATAGCGTCCAGCGCCTAATTTGTCCATGAGATCCTCTGGGCGTGGCAATGGTTAAGTATCAATTACAGTTTTTGGGTTGACTGTAGACTTGAAGTCAACACAGAGGCGTATGCGACCTGAATGTTTGGGAGCAAAACCAGTGGAGTTGCCCATTGACTCACCGATTAGCAAAAACGACTAGAAACTGTTAAGGGAAAGCGAGCGCCCCTGCAAAGTAAATGCAAAGAGAGACTCAAACGAAAGGTTCGTGGCGGTCAGGCACTGTATACATAGGGAAATCCTTATCTACAAATGTGGGGTCTTGCACACTCGTCTCTTGTAGGGTGCCTAGAGGATGCTGCGTTCTCGGAATGCTATAAACGATTCAAGCAAATAACATTAGTAGTTTCATTTCAATGAAATATCAATGGTGTCGCAAGCGACGGGCGACATGCAGCATAAATCCGACTCCGTGGCTGTATATAATGTTTACGCGAGTTTGACACACAGTTTGTGGATCACCTATTAACTGCTAGAGTAGCACTCTCTGCTAGGTCATGCTAATTCTCTGCGAATACTGTCCACTGATGTCGAGCCGATGCCGGCAGCAGCGGGGAGCAGCGCATTTCACTTCCGCTAGATGCCGCTCCTATCGTGGTGACATCCTGGTCAGCGCGCCATTGGCCGACGTCGTTTCACCGCCTTCTCTTCTCTTGCGTTCTTCGTCTTCGTTCAGGCGCTTGTGCTTATGCCAGAACAAAGAGCATATGCAGTCTTGATGTAATGGTGCTGTATAGGGCTGCGTATAATTCTGCTCCTTCATTGTGACCACTGCCGCCGGCTGTCTGGTGTTTGTCCCACTGCTTATATGCTAATTTCGTAATTTTGTGCTATTCTGCTTGATTGCGATTATGTTTGTTTTGTACTTTATAACAGTTGTTGGCTGTATGGTCCTTGTAACACAAGCCAAAATAAAGAATTTAAAAAAAGGTCCTACTCGTACCCTACACCCACTGCCAATATGAATCAAATCGTTGAGGCGAAGTAGGTATGGTTCCTTGCCACAGCCTGGGGCATTGTTTCCAGAATAAAAATTCGTCCTGGAGCGTGTTGTGTGCTGTGAGAGGGAGGGAGAGTCTGAAGATAAGTTGTATAGCTCAGTCGATTCCTGGCACGGTAGCTCAGTGTGTCCAGTCATGGGAAGTTCTCATCGACGGAATTTGGAAGATGTCATAAGACATCTGCACAGAAACACTGACTAACAAACAGATCGAAGGAAAGAAGAGACAAAAACAGGTGACCGCGAAAGGCAAATACCGCGGGTTGGACTCCCGTTCCGACAGACATTTTTATAGTTTGTACTAACATCTCTTTCCAAACAAGACATTTAAAAATTATTCTACGCGTCTGAACGTATGCATTTGCCGGACGACGTAAAATGTAGTCACTGGTTCGAACGAAGGCTCTCCGAATTTTTGTAACCAAATCACTCCTGCAAGCGCAACTCATCTTTCGTTGTCTGCGCTGGTGCAGTTCGTTGGGCATCTCTTCAACGCCACCTAAACAAACCCGCAAAGCACTGGGCAGCTCATCTTTGAATATGTTCTATGTTCTCTGTCATTTCAAGTAATTGAACACGAACAAGAATGATGGTTCAAATGGCTCTGAGCACTACGGGACTTAACTTCTGAGGTCATCAGTCCCTTAGAACTTAGAACTACTTAAACCTAACTAACCTAAGGACATCACACACATCCATGCCCGAGGCAGGATTCGAACCTGCGACCGTAGCAGTCACGCGGTTCCAAACTGAAGCGCTTAGAACCGCACGGCCACACCGGCCGGCGAACAAGAATGAACCAGTGCAGATGGTGCACATGTGCAATAATTGACACTAGTTCGAGAAAGTTGCAGCTCTTTTCAAAATTTTCGACAAATGCATTGACCTTTGAGAAGGTCAACGCGTACTGTTTTTTCCAATCCATCTCCAGTCGCAGCTTTTACCCTGTCTCTAAAGTACTCGTTGTCGACAGGATCTCAGTAGCCATAAAATACACTGAGGTAGACAAAAGTCGTAGGATACCTTCTAATGTCGTGTCGGACCACCTCTTTCCCGCCATAGTGCAATTCCTAGAGACAGCATGGACTCAACAAGTGTCTTACACAAATATTGCGTCACAATGATTCTATAGCCGTCCATAATTGCGAGTGTATTGCTGGTGCAGGATGTTGCCCACGAACTGACCTCTCAGTTATGTCCCACAAATGCTCGTTGGGTATCATGTAGGGCGATCTACGTCGCCAAATCATTCACTTGAACCGTCCGGAACGTTCTTCAAGCCAGTTGCTAGGAATTGTGCCCTGGTGACATGACATTCTTGTTTGGAAGAATGAAGTCCATGAATGGCTGAAGATGGTCCCCAAATAGGCGAACTTCATCATTGTCAGTCAATGGTCGGTTCAGTTGGACCAGACTACCTAGTCCAATACATGTAAACACAGCCCATACGGAACGGTTTTGTGAACGGAATGGCATTCGTCACCGGTAAGTGCTCCGTTTCACCCCCAGTCCAACGGAGAAACAGAACGCTACATACACAGTTTCAGATGGCCAAGCTTTGCACCATCCACACACGGGAACAGGCGCTGCAACTCTTTCTCGCCTCCTATCGCTCTCATCCACGATCTAACAACCTACCACAACAAACGTCAAAAATTAATTTTGATTGTAGTGATGCTCACGCTGCTAAATATTGCATTTTCTGGCAACAACAAAGTTATATTATGTGGCAGGTGTCATTAGAGCACAGTTAATAAAGTTGTGGTGTCACCGCTAGACACCACACTTGCTAGGTGGTAACTTAAATCGGCCGCGGTCCTGTAGTACATGTCGGACCCGCGTGTCGCCACTGTGGGATCGCAAACCTAGCGCCACCACAAGGCAGGTCTCGAGAGACTGAGGAGACCTCAGCCCCAGTTGTACGGACAACATAGCTAGCGATTGGACGTGCTAAGCCTTGCTCTCATTTGCCGAGAGATAGACAGTAGAATAGCCCTCTGCTAAGTTAAATGGCGACCACCTAGCAAGGCGCCATTTGTATCAGTGCCAATAGCTTACGAGTATGCAGGAGAGATGTATTCCAACAAGAGAATAAAGTTAAGTATTAAAAAAGCTACGTATTTTTCTTTAGTGCATTTGTAAGTCTCATGTTCCAGACTTCACGCCCGTCTGCGTTAGCCTTGCGTGCCCTATCGGCTACAGCATTGTGTCTGGGCTGTATGGTCTAGACACAACAAAAGTCATTTCTTGAAATAATGGATAAACTAGGTACTCATCTTTTCGTGTTTCCCACGCTGGTCTCGTTGTGAATTCATGGCTCAATCGTCGAAAATCTAGGTAGTGATGATTCCAAGCTCGGATGCAAAGAGGCCTAGGTGTCATTCTGCGATATTCAAAAGTTTTATAGATGTGTTTCATAAACCATTCTTGAAGATCAAACTTTTGCAAGTTAGGACAATGGTGATGTAAAAAAGTAATCAGCACTCGGAATTTAAGTTACACTTCTTTTTTATTACTTTTGTTGCAGTATCACGTAACTCGTTCCAAAACATCACTTCACAATATAAAACATACTTTATCTTCCTCACTGTTAAAGTTCACATTTCATAAACTGACTACAATTTGTGTCTTTTTAACATGACGACCAAAGCTTGACTCTCCAATAACCGCTTACGCGCCGAAAAATCAGAGTTACAAGTACGTCAAAGATCATAGTGACAAAAGAAAGAATACACATATGAATAATATCATTGCAATATATACATATCGATGTATCGAAGTACCTCTACATTAATGAAATCAAATCTGAATGTTGTCACAGAAATATATTAACTATTTTACAGAAATACAGTAGAATATGGCTGGTATCGAGAGGTTGGGGTGAGCTGGCGTAATGGTTACGTAATTCAAGTACCATTACAACGATACGGACCATCACTGGCGGAACTTCTGCGTGGCCGCCGCTATCGGACGCTGCTACACTTCCTCCACCCACCGCAGCATCCGGAACCGCCAGTGGTCCGCAAGTATCGCATTGGCGCCGCGCGATCTTCTTCTTTTCAGGGTTGATGGCAACCGATGGCGCTGGGAAAAAGGCGTCATGTAGGAACGCATTGGCTTTTACATGTACTTGATTGCACGTCCCGATGGTTTGCAGTGCCTCCACCGGAACCAAATTCGCACATGTCATTTGCCCCGTGATTCTGCTGCTTTTCTTCCCCTACATTCACGGCCTCACAGGACCGCGCGGCCTTCGCAGCCGTCCATGGTGCCACCAGGGCACCGCAGGAGGAGCGGATGGGCGATGCGCCCTCGCCCCCACCGTCCTCGCTGACCCGATGGACCTGGACCCGCCATCGCCGTCGCTATCGCTCCACGACACGTCCTCAGGCCTGGACGTGTGCCCTGGCAGCAGTTTCCCGGAGGATGTTCCTGTTGCCAAGCAAGATGGCGAGCTACGGTCGGGAGTACGCCGTCCTCCAGTCCAGTCAAGGCTCCCAGCTCATCTCTGCGTACAACGTCCTGACACCCCCCACCACCCCGCCCCCCTTGTTGTTCACATCCTACCTACACAACAAAGGTGCCATATTTCGCGGTGGAGGAATGTGCTGACGTAAGCTGTCGCCAGCGCATCGGTCGACAAAGATGCAGCATGAAAATCGGTAGTAGATGCTCTATTTAGCGTGTCGATCAGGAGAGAGGCCAAAGGCAAACTCGCAAGCAATGAGCCGCCAACGCCCTCTCGAACGCAAGCATTTAGATCGCCGCCGCTGATCGCAGGGGTTGAGTCTCATTCAGTCGTAGTCTCACTCAGCCTCAGTCACGAGCGTAGTCGCTCTGTCAATAGCTCAGCCACTGGTTCAGGAACTCGCGTCCTAGTTTGGCATCTGTCACTCATTGCTTAGCGGGACTTGTACTTCACCAGAAGTGAGGTTCAAATGGTTCAAATGGCTCTGAGCACTATGGGTCTTAACATCTGAGATCATCAGAACTTAGAACAATTTAAACCTAACTAACCTAAGGACATCACACACATCCATGGCCGAGGCAGGATTCGAACCTGCGGCCGTAGCGGTCGCGCGGTTCCAGACTGAAGCGCCTAGAACCACTCGGCCACACCAGCCGGCTCAGAAGTGAGGCTATGTGGACTATTAATGAGGAGCTTTTATCACTACATATAGATTGTTAAAGTTTTTTTTTAATTTCTAAGGGACCAAATTGCTGTGGTCATCGGTTCCCAGACTTACAGGCTACTTAAACTAACTTATGCTACGAACAACACACACACCCATGACCGAGGGAGGGCTCTAACGTCCGACGGGAGTGGCTGCCTTAAGTAGCTTCCTGTTTACGTAAGTAAAGAACCCTGTTAATAGATGTATGAAGTTGTGTTGTAGAAAGAGGATACCGGATTCCAAACAAGATCCTCTCCCTTGATTCCGTGGTACAAGACTCTACCGTGTCAAAGTGGACCAACGCACACCATTACGGGGTGACCACCAGCTTGCAGTGCCTTGTTGGCATTCGGGATCTGCGCCACGCTCTAACTCTACCATCAACTCTTACCGACTGAAATCAGGACGCACCTGCCCAAGCCGCGGTTTCCCAGCCTTCTTGGCTCCAACCGATGTGATCACGAGCCCGGGAGAGACACTGCAGGTGATGTCGTGTTTCTAGCAACAGCACTCGCGTCGGTCGTCTGCTTCCATAGCCCAGTAACGCCAAATTTCGCCGCGCTCTTCTAAAGGATACATTCGTCGTACGTCCCGCATTGATTTCTTCGGTTGCTTGTCTTTTAGCACTGACAACTCTGCTCTGAGTTGTTAAGGCCGTCGGTAACTGCGTTGTCCGTGGGAACTTGTAATTCTTGAAATTGAATTCTCAGCACACTCTTGCTACTGTGGATCTCGGAATATTGAATTCCCCAATGCTTTGCTCAATGGAATGTCTCATACGTCTAGCTCCAACTATCATTCCGCGTTCATAGTGTGTTAATTCTCGTCGTGTGGGCATAATCAAGTAGTTTTCAATGCACTGACCTTTTATACCCTGTGTACCAGATATTACCGCCGTTTCCACATTTGCATATCGCGATACCATGGCTTTCCTTAGCTCAGTGTATAGCAACGACCGGTACTCTGTAAAATGAAATAAAGCCGATTGTGTAAGATCCGCAACGCGCGCTGTTGTAGTTTTACGTGCCTTCCCGGCCAAGTGGGCGAATTACGGTGCCGGCCGTTGTGCTATCGCGCAGGTTGGGCGAGTACTTAACAAGTTGTGCGGCTAGTTGTGGCATTAACGTCGACGGCCAGTACCCGTAAAGTGCAGACTCTGTTAATGCATCGCCGGCTGGAGGCCGTTTAGGGCTCTGCTGGAACTTGCTCCAGCACGCATGGAGGGGCACGCCCACCACCGAGGTTCCAGAACCGCGTCATTAACAGCTCACTGTATGGCAGAGCCTAGTTCTACAGGCGGAGGCGTAACAGTACAGCCATAAGAAACACACCCGGTAGCGCTAATGACTAACAAACATTCGCCCCTCTTTTAATCGTAAAATACCGCAGACCTATCGGAAGACAAAATGTTCCTCTTAGTTGGAAAGTTGCACAGATCACACCCATGTACAATAAGGATGACACAAAGTGATTCGTAAAACTTTTGCCCAATGTCATCGACGACGACCTCATGTAAAATCCTAGAGCTCATTCTGAGCACAGACATAATGAGATATTCCAAACAAAATTTGCTTCTTCGCGAGATCCAGGATGCACTTCGAAATCGCCAGTCAAACGAAATCCAACCTGTGCTTTTCTCACAAGACGTCATGGAACCATGGATCTGGGCAGTCACGGGAATGCAGTATGTCTTGACTTCGGAGAAGCACTGGACTGGGTACCAACCCTACGAAAGAATAAATAAATGTATCATGAGACTAGGGCCTCCAGTCGGGCAGACCGTTCGCCGGGTGCAAGTCTTTCGATCTGACGCCACTTCGGCGACTTGCGCGTCGATGGGGATGAAATGATGACGATTCGGACAACACCCGGTTCCTGAGCGAAGAATCAGGAATCGAACCCGGGCCCTTAGGATTGACGGTCGCGCTGACCTCTCAGCTACCGGAGATATGGGGCATCCAAAGAAATTTATGAAACGACTGATGATTTGTTTTTAACGACATTCTAATGCTCCTAATGGCTCTGAGCACTATGGGACTTAACTTTTAAGGTCATCAGTCCCCTAGAACTTAGAACTACTTAAACCTAACTAAGGACATCACACACATCCATGCCCGAGGCAGGATTCGAACCTGCGACGGTAGCGGTCGCCCGGTTCCAGACGGTAGCGCCTAGAACCGCTCGGCCACCCCGGCCGGCTTAGGGACATTATTCCATACTATCTTCAACAGTGAGTTGTCAACAGATGTAGAGATAAGTTCAGGTAGACCCAGGAAAGAGTGTTGCTATCCCTGCTGATAATTTATTTTAATGGCGTGACACATAAAATTAATAGTAACCACAGATTTTTTCCAGATGATGTATTTTCTGTAATGGAGTAATATCTGAAACAAAGGCTAGACTATAAACTTGCCTGGTATTTGTAACATACAGCGTGCGTATACATGGTTGCCAAATGTTACCTCCGCCCTGGAATTCTTACTACTATAAGTAATTAAGAAGACCGTTCCACTGACAAACTACACCTTGGGATTTCCATTAAACAAAGTATCGTGTTGCGGTTTTACTTTAGTTTGGTACACCGAACCAGTCATCCCTGTTGGGATCTACTAGACTGAATCACAACGTGAATACCGTATGTTATATATTCTCAAAGAAGATGTAGAGTGCAACAAATTGTTATAAATATGAAGTGCACAATGTCGACTTCTACCGTACGTGTAATTTTAGGATTAGCAGAACATGTGTCTGACTTTCTTTAGACTGCGCCCATCTCATGTTAGAGTGACATCAAATTGGCCGATACTGTTTAGCCGTGAGAAACAGAAGGCCCTCACCCTGACTGACACCTTTACAAGACGCTCACTGGACAAGCAAATAGAACTCATCACATTTACTGTGAATGTTTCCCTATCCGCCGAACCGAAGTGTGAACATTGCCTGCTGAATTACGGACAGAAGTTGTACTGACCGTAGATCTGCTCGCTGGGGACGTTAGCCGCTGTGCAGGTGACGTACATGCCGTACCTACAATTCTCTGCCTACACAGTGGACATAGTACAATGTCTGCAAACTCCTAGGGCTGAAATTACCTCTGTACAAGACAGACAACGAGTCAAGATTTCTGTTTGCTCAATAGACAGGAACAGAAATTCGACTCGGGTATTCTCATGTAAAGAAGGACTTCACCGTGTGTCAGACTCCACAGAGAGCTAAAGAATCGTAACTCGAAGGAAGCTGTGGTGTCACCGCCAGACACCACACTTGCTAGGTGATAGTCTTTAAATCGGCCGCGGTCCATTAGTATACGTCGGACCCGCGTGTCGCCACTGTCAGTGATTGCAGACCGAGCGCCACCACACAGCAGGTCTAGAGAGACTTCCTAGCACTCGCCCCAGTTGTACAGCCGACTTTGCTAGGAAAGGTTCACTGACAAATACGCTCTCATTTGCCGAGACGATAGTTAGCATAGCCTTCAGCTACGTCATTTGCTACGACCTAGCAAGGCGCCATTACCAGTTTATATTGAGATTATATATACTTTTGTATCATCAAGAGCGATGTTCTCCAATTATGGATTAAAGTTAAGTATTACAAGATTTTCGTACTTTATTGCAATTCTCAAGACATTGTCCTGTTCCAGACCTCACGCCAGTCTGCGTGTAATTAAACGCGTGCATTTCGGCCTCTTCTAGCAACACGGTGTTGGCTCTTCTGCCAGCACAGCAGAAGCAGAATAACATCTCTGTCGCGGAGAAACTATTTCACGCGCATGTAGCGAAAGCAACACTTTAAAACATCTAACAGCCAGATGCTCCACTGTAGCTCTCACCAGCTAAGTCCTCGCTCGATCCCTGGAGGGAACTGTCTTCCATCGTGCATGGCAGTGAAGTGCTCTCGATCAATCCACAGATGGAATCCTTTGGTCTCGTCATACTCTGCTCACTCCTGTATTTTTTTTATTTATTCCCAAATTATAGACCTGTTACCTGATGTTTAAGACAGGTCGTACATCTTACAATTTTCGTTTTTCATCTTTTTACAGTTTTCATTCCTTTTGTTTTACCTACAACATTTACAAAGAATGATACTTTTCAAAATAACAATAATTTAAGGTTGAAATATAAATAAAATTTTGTTGTTTTTTAAGAAGAATACAAAAAGAAGATAGGATAGATGAGAGATTTGTTAGTACCATCACCGAGTGTGACTGACGGTGAATACCTCGGAATGGTTTCTTCGAGCCGTTGACCGCCAGTCACACACACACACACACACACACACACGCACGCACACACGCACAAATGGTTATTAGTAGAGAAATAATGTTGCTTATCCTATTTGTTACTAATCCTCCTGTATACGCAGTGTCTACATTTGCACTCAGGCGACGAATCCCAGAGATCTTTACAAAAACATTACTTCCCACTGCATGGGTCATTAATGTGCCAGACAGTGAATTTTCCATATCCCCTTCGAGATCCTTAGGATGCGTCTCTACTTTCCATTGGGAAGCGTGGCCCGGCACTACCCATGAGAAAATTCCTCATAGGTCATCTGGCCCCACAATTCCTTCACACTAGATGAATGGCCTGTCATATTCTCCCTCCCCTGATGCTCTTTCTCCAGTTACACTACTCCGAAATTATTTTCTTTCCACCTGAAAGCAACCTCCCTCCCAATCTATATGTGCCCTGCTCCCCACCGTTCATCAGCGCCATTATCTGCTCTGTCTCAGGGCAGTAAATGTCGGCCCCTGCTTTTCACAATACAGTATTACAGAAATTGTAAATACGTGGCTCCAAGCAGTATCGGCCAATGGTCTGATTAACAATCCGATTTTGCTTCGTAATCAGTGATCTAATATCACAATATTAATACGTGAAGACGAAAATTGAAGTACTGATTTTTTATATTAATTATACAAGGAGGCGAACGAAACTTATCTAATTCGAAAAGTACTTCGCATAGATGTGCATAAATAAAAAAATCATGTGTGAACGTAGCCGTTAAGAGAGATAAAAAGGAAATATTCATAACTCTGATGATATCTAACACGCATTAAAATCTCCAATATGTGCTCTACAGCTTTACTGATTGATAGATTTAAATGTGCACTGAAGGTGACTCCACGTGATTTTGACAGTTACAATTGTGGTTTGATAAATTTACAGCGCAGATTTTGTAATATAACGTGTTTCGCGTCAGAAGTTGCTGTACGTGATACAGCGGCAATCTGTTGTCATAAGGTAAAAGTCAACTTCTCAGCGTTAACACAAAATGTATTTTTCATCGCACTTCGTCAAGTATGCACTTCAGATAATACAAAAATTCAAGAGAAATCAAAGAATTAGAAATACTTATACTCGTAGCTACAATGCAGCATTTGCTGCAGTCGCTTCTCAGGCCAAAATTTGAGACACATTTTTATGTGGATTGCAACACTTTAAGAACACGACATTTTGTATTGTAGGTCAGATCCAATGGTCGCTTAGCGTGTTACGCGCAATTACATTTTTATGACGTCGACACTGCTGTTCGCTGTAGACAAGAAACGATCAACTCAGTCGTATGGTCCTGACAATAATGAAATACATGAATTAGAACGCGATAGTAGTTTTGTGCGTTCTTTCTCTACGATTAAAAACTCTTGCTCCAGAGTGGAAAATGAAAACAGGGAAACTGTTTCGATTATTATGATTAACAAAACTTTAGACCTCCAGCGTGAAATTACGCAGTTAAAACTGATGTGGCAATTATTTTTACCACAGCTGATGATGAGCCACCATTCGAAAGAAATACGGCGTGGTTTTTTAAACACTGGTAGAGTCAAAACCATCTTTGTTTCAGGTTCCTCACTGGATCCATTAACACATCCGTTGTCATTTTCTTATGGAGGGACTGGGTGACGTGCTAATTTGTTCCGTAATACACCAAATACGACCGCTGTGAGACAGCCTAGAAATATAGTTACCATCTTAGTATATATATATACAGGGTGTTTCAAAAATGACCGGTATATTTGAAACGGCAATAAAAACTAAACGAGCAGCGATAGAAATACACCGTTTGTTGCAATATGCTTGTGACAACAGTACATTTTCAGGCGGACAAACTTTCGAAATTACAGTAGTTACAATTTTCAACAACAGATAGCGTTGCAAGTGATGTGAAAGATATAGAAGACAACGCAGTCTGTGGGTGCGCCATTCTGTACGTCGTCTTTCTGCTGTAAGCGTGTGCTGTTCACAACGTGCAAGTGTGCTGTAGACAACATGGTTTATTCCTTAGAACAGAGGATTTTTCTGGTGTTGGAATTCCACCGCCTAAAACACAGTGTTGTTGCAACAAGACGAAGTTTTCAACGGAGGTTTAATGTAACCAAAGGACCGAAAAGCCATACAATAAAGGATCTGTTTGACAAATTTCAACGGACTGGGAACGTGACGGACGAACGTGCTGGAAAGGTAGGGCGACCGCGTACGGCAACCACAGAGGGCAACGCGCAGCTAGTGCAGCAGGTGATCCAACAGCGGCCTCGGGTTTCCGTTCGCCGTGTTGCAGCTGCGGTCCAAATGACGCCAACGTCCACGTATCGTCTCATGCGCCAGAGTTTACCCCTCAGCGCCGCTACCATTGCTGCACGAGAGACATTCGCTAACGATATAGTGCACAGGATTGATGACGGCGATATGCTTGTGGGCAGCATTTGGTTTACTGACGAAGCTTATTTTTACCTGGACGGCTTCGTCAATAAACAGAACTGGCGCATATGGGGAACCGAAAAGCCCCATGTTGCAGTCCCATCGTCCCTGCATCCTCAAAAAGTACTGGTCTGGGCCGCCATTTCTTCCAAAGGAATCATTGGCCCATTTTTCAGATCCGAAACGATTACTGCATCACGCTATCTGGACATTCTTCGTGAATTTGTGGCGGTACAAACTGCCTTAGACGACACTGCGAACACCTCGTGGTTTATGCAAGATGATGCCCGGCCACATCGCACGGCCGACGTCTTTACTTCCCTGAATGAATAATTCGATGATCGTGTGATTGCTTTGGGCTATCCGAAACATACAGGAGGCGGCGTGGATTGGCCTCCCTATTCGCCAGACATGAACCCCTGAGACTTCTTTCTGTGGGGACACGTGAAAGACCAGGTGTACCGCCAGAATCCAGAAACAATTGAACAGCTGAAGCAGTACATCTCATCTGCATGTGAAGCCATTCCGCCAGACACGTTGTCAAAGGTTTCGGGTAATTTCATTCAGAGACTACGTCATATTATTGCTACGCATGGTGGATATGTGGAAAATATCGTACTATAGAGTTTCCCAGACCGCAGCGCCATCTGTTGTTGAAAATTGTAACTACTGTAATTTCGAAAGTTTGTCCGCCTGAAAATGTACTGTTGTCCCAAGCATATTGCAACAAACGGTGTATTTCTATCGCTGCTCGTTTAGTTTTTATTGCCGTTTCAAATATACCGGTCATTTTTGAAACACCCTGTAGTTACGGCTCACCGGCCACTTGACCATCTTCTTCTTCTGTGCGAATGCACAAACAGTGCCCGAACTCTTACGGGAGTGTAATGGGCGGGGGCACTACGAATGTAGTGCGGGACAATACGTTGAGAGTGTGGGTTTCGCGGGAGGCGTGCCAGAGATAAATCCCTGCAGTCGCGCTATCCTCTGTGTCGTCGGTGGGTCAGATGGATAGAGCGTCTGTCATGTAAGCAGGAGATCCCGGGTTCGAGTTCCGGTCGGGGCACAGATTTTCAGCTGTCCCCGTTCACGTATGTCAACGCCTGTAAGCAACTAAGGGTGTTAATTTCATTGTAATATAGTTACCATGTCGCAATATACAAGCTGTCGCCTTCCAATTCGGGATGGTTCCTTTCAAAGGGCACGGCTGACTTCCTTCCCCGTCCTTCCCTAATCTGATGAGACCGATGACCTCGCTGTCTGGTCTCCTTCCCCAGAACAACCCAACCCTCGCCTTCCAATTAGAGATGGTTTCAGCCTTTTGCATCATTCAAAATGGTTCAAATGGCTCTGAGCACTATAGGACTTAACTTCTGAGGTCATCAGTCCCCTAGAACTTAGAACTACTTAAACCTAACTAACCTAAGGACATCACACACATCCATGCCCGAGGCAGGATTCGAACCTGCGACTGTAGCGGACGCGCGGTTCCAGACTGAAGCGCCTAGAACCACTCGGCCACACTGGCTAGCTTACATCATTCACAAAAATTAATTTTGAATTGGATTGTTGATATATACGTGTACTACTGGTCGAATTCCCGCCACAGGCGAACTACTAAATATAAAAGTACCAGACTATTAAAGCCATGGTGCCAAAATCTTGCTACCTTACAGCAATAACAGGGTGTTCACAGTTCCTGCCGCGCGGGATTAGCCGAGCGGTCTAGGCGCTGCAGTCATGGACTGTGTGGCTGGTCCCGGCGGAGACAGCACAGAAACTACTTCCTTATGATGACCACAATCAGGACAACGAATTTCACATCACAAATATGAAAGCGGCTGTGTCACCATCCGCTTTGTTCGCGAGGAAGGTGCACTGGCAATACACAAAATGAAAAACATAAAGGCTCTGGGACCTGATGGCATCCACCCCGAAACCATCAAAGAAGCTACTCCACTTATCGTACCATGTCTGACAGACTTACTGAATAATACTCTACTAGAAGGACCAATAGCGAATATATGGAAGACGGCAAATGCAGTTATAATCAAGAAAGAGGAGGACAAAGTCCCGACTGACCACAGCACAATATGTCTCATTAACATTCTGGCAAAGCTCCAGGAGAGATTGCCGTGCGACAGACTACAGTAGCACCGGCAGCTCTTCGGCCTTAGTCCACATCAGTTTGCTTATCGATGACATAAATCCGTCGATGACGCAGTAAGTAGGGCCACAGAAATGTCACAGACCATACATGACAAATACATAGTAGCAACCGTAACTGACAGAGCTGGTGCTTTCGACAACCTGTGGTGGCCAGGGGTGTTTGCAAGACTTGGCCCTATACAACAGTCTTAGAGATTATTTTAAATGGAGAGGGTAACAAAGGGTTGCCCACAAGGATCCATACGTGGCCGATTTTCTGGGACATAGCCATGGAACCACTAGTGAATGCACTAGGAGACAACGACATGGCTAATGGGGTGATTGCTTACGCAGATGACCTTATGGTAATGGTATCTGCAAACTCCAGATCTCAATTAGAGAGACGCAGCTCGTCGCGTTCATCACGAACAACAAACTCAAAATAGTAACAAGCAAATCTATTTACCAACTTCTAAAAGGCACGCTGAAAAGAAGTCCATTTATAAAGCTAAACGACACTTCTATAAAAAGGAAAGCTGTGACAAGATACCTTGGAAATTATGTTGATGAACATTATATTTTAACGAAAATGTGAGACTGACAACTAACAAAGCGACGAAACTGATGCATAAACCTACAAGATACAGACTACCCCTCCATACAATGAGGACATACAAGTGTTATTCGGAAAGTAAGGAACGATCGGTCGCGAAATGGAGACCACAGTGGAAATCCAATGAAGTTTTGCACAGGCGTGTTGGGCAGTGTCTCCAGTATGTCCGTCGTTCCTTTTAAGTTCTGAGCACACAGGGAGCACATTAAGATACCTAGAACAATAGTGTCTCCCGCCAAGTACGAGCGCCTGGTGAGAAATTTCGCCTGAAGCTATGCAGCCAACATTACATAACTGTCGTTCGTTTTCTTCTTCAAGACAATTCTCAGTCGCATTCTGCAGGGGCAATGAAGATGCTCCTGCATCGTTTTCAATTGGAAATGTTCGATTATGCGCAATACAGCCCGTAATTGTCTACTTCTGAGTTTCATTTATGCTCAAATGAATCGCTGCCTATGAAGAGAAAATTTTGACACAGACAACGAGCTGTAGGCCAGCGTAGAGAATTGGTGGAAAGCACTGGCGGCTGCCTTCTATAACGATGGTATTGGAAAGTTGGTACAACGCTATGACAAACGTCTAAGTCAGTTAGGCGACTATGGAGATAAGTAGCTTGGAGCTTTAGCTAACTGTTGTATATAAAACAGTTTTGATTTTCACTGTGGTTTCCATTTCGCGACCTATCGTTCCTTACTTTCCGAATAGCTCTCGTATTACACAGCACTCTTAGATTTGATAACTTGCTTTGAGGCTAATGCTTGGGCACATCGATTATGCTTAGGTACGTATAAGACCATTGTTGGGCGCGGCAAGAGGAGGCTTTCGGCACGACCTCGATTGAAACACTGTGCGTAGTACTAGGAGTTTTCCCTACAGACATTACAATTCGCCACAGAACATCTGCATACTGACTGAAGAGGGGAAGACGCGGAACAATAAGAGAAATAACTGGACAAGACATAATCGACAGACGGAAAATAAACAAATGGAGAATTGATGCCTGTCAGGCAGAATGGAACACAACTGATAAGGGAAGAAGAGTCTACTCTTTCTTCCCCAATATAAGACAGCGGATGAATCTGAAATACATAAATCCAACACGCGGGACTGTGCACTATCTGACGGGCCATGGCCCGTATCCTGTGCATCTCCACAGGTTTGGCCCTAAAACACTTGTGCCTGCGCTGATAATCGTAAAATTGAACACATAGTGCTCATTTGCGGTGCCCTAGGACATATAAGACCGAGTTCAGGAAACTCGGACACATATGACAGTTAATACGCAGGCAAGAGGACAGGAACTCTATAAACAACATCGCAGATGAAGTATCGCTATCACAATATATGACATACAAACAGGAGAGACCATACGCTAGAATAAGACGGGCTTAACTTCGGACAGATCAGCAGAACACAGTAAACAACATAGACACAGGCACAGATGCGGAATCGTATGGTACATCACACATAGGAAGTGAAGACGAGACAAAGCAACATAGCAAAAGTGAATGAAGGATCTAATACACTATGTCAAATTAATCTGAAAAAGAAACTCTCTGTGCAGCTGTTTGTTACATAATTTCATAGTATGTAACTGTGGTGTGCGTACTGTAAGACCTTCAGAACACACACCATCAGATTATTTGACTTGTCGCTCTAACGAAGTAGGCGAGTGTGAGCAATATGTCTCTTGGTCTTATCGTGGCGTGTTTATCTTCTGCCGTTAGGTCAGACGATAGTAATGCCACTTGCACGCTTAGAGTAGCAGATTGACAGTGACCAAACTTAAACAGAACTTGATTAATTTTCACACACACTTATTAAAATAATAACAAGCATAAAAATTACTTAACTTGGTTCAGGATGCTATTTACAATTGACAATCTGAAGTTCCTTTGGTATTGGTACGTTAATCTTATTCTCACATTATCTCTGATACTTGACAAAAGTGTCTATACATTTATCTTCATGGCTATGTACAGGAATATGATAATCTTATTAGGCGCAGACTGAAACTTCGCTATAGACTGGTATAGACAAATGTAGAAGTACAGACTGGTACAGACTAATGCAGAGTGGTACAGACTGGCGCAGACAAATGCAGACTGACTAATCGGAGGTGTGTACACTCGTTATAATACCTCGTGCGTTCATGTATCACTGCGCGAGTGTGATCCGCGAGGAGAAAAGGTTCTACGTTAGCAGCATTCTCATTGGCTGCGTTACAAATTAATACGCGGATCGGCGGAAGCAGAATTTGGTCCGTCTCTATGGCAGCACCATCTCGTAGTGCGGAGACGGACGAGCGCTGCGCCTGCGCTGTTGTGCTTAGCAGGGCGCACTCTAGTGGGAACGTTGTGTACGCGCTGACTACGCGGAACTATGTACACAACAGTAACACTACCTGAAGATATGATGTATTCTTATTTCGCTGTATCAGGTGTGACAGGCTCGAAGATTTACCGGGCCCTCGCACCTGACGCAGCTAAGTGTGACATTTTGAATCAACCCCCATTCTCCACTGTTACCTTAAGTTCGGAAACACGTTATAACGTAACTAATCAGTACATTAAAATAAGTATTACCACTGTCAAGACAACATATGTAATAGACGTAATCATCACGTGGAAGGTATAAAAGAAAGAACTGTCACATATGTAAGTCAAATTTCCATCTCTTGTTTCTTTCATTAAATACATTTTTAATTTGCATTCAAAATACATCAATAACCTAGTATGTACCTTAATATTATCATTATCTAAATTAGCAACAAGTTTAAACAAAATTGTTTATTTTTGTTTGTACTTAATTATTTCTTTGTTAGTTTTTTTTAATTTATCCTTTTGTCAAATTTTCAAAAAAATGTACTAGTAATAATACTGAATTTGTAAGCAGAACATTTAAAATCACACGCTATACGACGTGCTATGTAATAACAGGCAGCAGGTCTTTACTTCAGAAATAAATAAAAAAGAAATGAATAAATAATTTCCTATCGCAGGCCTATAGGAGTTGTACAGGGGACCCAGATAAATTTTTCTGATAAGCAACCTACGTCTGGAAATGTAGCGTTTGGATGTAAAATGATTTTGAAGATCGTATCACTTCCGATTTATGGTTGTGCCCTCTGTGGAGCGATGACCTCTGACCTGTGCGCTCGGCAGGAGTTGCTCCTCATGATGGCCCTGGTGTTTGTTGCACGTGGTGTACCTGTGGTGTCACCGCCAGATACCACACTTGCTAGGCGGTAGCCTTTCAATCGGCCGCGGTCCGGTAGTATACGTCGGACCCGCGTGTCGCCACTATCAGTGATTGCACACCGAGCGCCGCCACACGGCAGGTCTAGAGAGACTGACTAGCACTCGCCCCAGTTGTACAGCCGACTTTGCTAGCGATGGTTCACTGACAAATTACGCTCTCATTTGCCGAGACGATAGTTAGCATAGCCTTCAGCTACGTCATTTGCTACGACCTAGCAAGACGCCATTACCAGTTACTATTGATGCTGTAAAACATGTACCGTCAAGAGCGATGTTCACCAATTCTGAATTAAATTTAAGTATTCCAGTAGTTACGTACGTTCTTTGCTACTATAAATTCCTTGTCCTGTTCCAGACCTCACGCCATCCTGCGTGAGCTTAAACGCGTGCCTTTCGGCTACCTGTCATAGTGGATTGGCTGTCTTGCCAGTCCACAACAGTATCTGTGACGCATGCCCTCATGCACACCACACTCAAATCCATGGAGCACCATAGTACACCCTTCTCGTTGCAAGCGTACCAGTTACTCGAATCCACAGGCGTACTCGGACATCAATCGTACCTCATGGGCAGAGGTGATCAGCTGACTGTTTGGATAAACACCTTACGTAGCTCCACCATCAAATACTGCATGGTGAAAGGTCCCAAGTTCGAGTCTCGGTCCGGCACACAGTTTTAATCTGCCAGGAAGTTTCATATCAGCGCACACTCCGCTGCAGAGTGAAAATCTCATTCTGGAAACATCCCCCAGGCTGTGCTTAAGCCATGTCTCCGCAATATCCTTATTTTCAGGAGTGCTAGTTCTGCAAGTTTCGCAGGAGAGCTTCTGTAAAGTTTGGAAGGTAGGAGACGAGGTACTGTCAGAAATAAAGGTGTGAGGACGGGGCGTGAGTCGTGCTTGGGTAGCTCAGTTGGTAGAGCACTTACCCGCGAAAGGCAAAGGTCCCGAGTTCGAGTCTCGGTCCGGCACACAGTTTTAATCTGCCAGGAAGTTTCGCCGCATGGTGAAGTGGGAGATTCGAAAGTGATTTGGTCTTCAGATATGTTTTATGTCCTAACGGTACATTATGGACTGGGGTTCCTTGTCAAAAAGTCCACTCTCCAATCCCTAAAGCGCTGTAAGCTAACTGTAAAACACTATCTATGCAAACCTTTAGAACCAGATCAGCCTACGTAATGATCCGCCGTCAAGACCTTAACTTGATCTCAAGCCATGTGCATGACCTTGGGGCAAAGAATAATGATGCCATACTTTAGGTTATAATTATACACGAAGTCCCAAAAGTCACAGTCAACATTTATTATGTTGTGTGGCAAGGCAAACTGATCAGGAACTCATATCCGAAAACTCACACTTTGGTCGCTGGAGAGTGTAAAGGTCTGACAACGAACGGTTGTGACGGTGTGTTCCGATTCGTTTTAGTGTCTGATTACGGAGGGTGTGGACCCGTTTAGCTAACAGTGCGTTGCAGATGGAAGACCTGAAACGTAAAAGCATTCCTATACAAGTGTTACATTCTGCAACACAGACCTTGTGCGCATTCTGCTGCGGACCATCTGTGGTCTGCCATTGTTGGCAGAAGTGTGACGTGTACGAATACACAGTTGCAGAAATGACCGGCACTGTGCATGCACACATCAAGGAGGATTGCAATGGAAGAGCCGCTGCAAGACTGCAAGCGGAACGTTTCACGCACAAACGTACCCCACATCGTTCTATGTTGACAGCCATCGAGAGACGCCTCAGAGATGCCGGAAAGTTGCACGTAGGTATTTTCTGCCTGTGTTCGTTGTACGGTCAAATAGTAGCAGTTTGTGCTTAGTACTTGCGAATACTATCCCCAATCCACTGTTTGGTAGATGCCATAACGTGATGCAGGTCGCTACACTCGGCTCAAACCATATTGTTGGAGGAGGACAAACTGACAATGTTTGAAGAGGACCCTGCCAACAACAGCCGGCACATGGCACAGGCACTGCACACGGGTAAACGTGCCATGTGGTGTGTTGTACATGAACACCACCTACAGCTATACTATTTGCTGAAAGTACAGGCATGCGGAAGGAGGACTAGCCACGACAGATACAACTTGTGCAGTGTGTTACAACAACGCATGCTCCAGCCACAATTTCCATGGTGCTATCACAGATGAATGCACGTTTACTAGAGACGGCGTATTAAACGTGATACAATAGCTCCCTACTTAGCAATCATATACAACCGCTCGCTCACCGATAGATCTGTACCTACATATTGGAAAATTGCGCAGGTCGCAACAGTGTTTAAGAAGGGTAGTAGGAGTAATCCATCGAACTACAGACCTATATCATCGACGTCGGTTTGCAGTAGGGTTTTGGAGCATATACTGTATTCAAACACTATGAATCACCTAGAAGGGAACGATCTATTGACACGCAATCAGCATGGTTTCAAAAAACATAGTTCTTGTGCAACGCAGCTAGCTCTTTATTCGATCGAAGTAATGGCCGCTATCGACAGGGGATCTCAAGTTGATTCCGTATATATAGATTTCCGGAAAGCTTTTCACACCGTTCCTCACAAGCGACTTCTCATTAAGCTGCGGGCCTATGGGGTATCGTCTCGGTTGTGCGACTGGATTCGTGATTTCCTGTCAGGAAGCTCGCAGTTCGTAGTAATAGATGGCAAATCATCGAGTAAAACTGAATTGATATCAGGTGTTCCCCTAGGGAAGCGTCCTGGGACCTCTGCTGTTCCTGATCTATGTAAATGACCTGGGTGACAATCTGAGCAGTTCTCTTACGTTGTTCGCAGATGATGCTCTAATTTACCGTCTAGTAAGGTAATCCGAAGACCAGTATCAGTTGCAGAGAGATTTAGAAAAGATTGCTGCATGGTGTGGCAGGTGGCAGTTGACGCTAAATAACGAAAAGTGTGAGGTGATCCACATGAGTTCCAAAAGAAATCCGTTGGAATTCTTTTACTCGATAAATAGTACAATTCTCAAGGCTGTCAATTCAACTAAGTACCTGGGTGTTAAAATTACGAACAACTTTAGTTGGAAAGACCACATAGATAACATTGTGGGGAATGCGAGCCAAAGGTTGCGTTTCATTGGCAGGACACTTAGAAGATGCAACAAGTCCACTAAAGAGACAGCTTACATTACACTCGTTCGTCCTCTGTTAGAATATTGCTGCGCAGTGTGGGATCCTTACCAGGTGGGATTGACGGAGGACATCGAATGGGTGCAAGAAAAGGCAGCTCGTTTTGTATTATCACGTAATAGGGGAGAGAGTGTGGCAGAAATGATACGCGAGTTGGGATGGAAGTCATTAAAGCAAAGACGTTTTTCGTCGCGGCGAGATCTATTTACGAAATTTCAGTCACCAACTTTCTCTTCCGAATGCGAAAATATTTTTTGAGCCCAACCTACATAGGTAGGAATGATCATTAAAATAAAATAAGAGAGATCAGAGCTCGAACAGAGAGGTTTACGTGTTCGTTTTTCCCGCGCGCTGTTCGGGAGTGGAATGGTAGAGAGATAGTATGATTGTGGTTCGATAAACCCTCTGCCAAGCACTTAAATGTGAATTGAAGAGTAGTCATGTAGATGTAGATGTAGATGTAGAGCCGAATCACCTCAGCATCGCATATCTCAATCGATGGATTGGTAGGAGTGAACCAGTTCCACGACTAGCACACTCGTAAGATCTGACACTTTTCTCTATGGTGTATGCCACTATTGAAACGTCAGTGTAGCACCTTATTGCTCGAGTCGATGGATCGACTGAAATACTTCAAAGACAAACACAGCTATTCGCTCTATTGCCTATGTACGATAGTCTCTGCATAGACGTAGGATGTTCGCAGTTCAAAGTACTTCTTAGACAGACATTTGTCTATGAAGGCGTTGACTTCTTGTCTCACAGTGGAAAAAAGTACTAACAGTTACAGCGATAACTTTTGAAATATTTATTGGTTTACTCACTTTTTTTCAATCTGTATCGCACCCATATGACCCTTATAACAGCGTCATACTTACTGAATTCCGATAAGCAGAAAAGAAAATCTAAGTAGTCTTTTGCTCACAGCTCTTGCGTAGTAAACATGGTTGCGCCACTCTCGGTCCGTTCTTCTTTGAAAAGAATACCCCTAGAGGGCCTGCAAGGTGTACAGTGATATCTGTGCGATATCGAGACCTCCTTGTACGGCATGTGATTTCTGGTTTGAAAGGGCGCAACTGTGAGGAAACCACTGTTTTCGTGAAAGATGGGTGTGGTGTCACCGCCAGACACCACACTTGCTAGGTGGTAGCCTTTAAATCGGCCGCGGTCCATTAGTATACGTCGGACCCGCGTGTCGCCACTGTCAGTGATTGCAGACCGAGCGCCACCACACGGCAGGTCTAGAGAGACTGACTAGCACTCGCCCCAGTTGTACAGCCGACGTTCACAGCAGTGGTTCACTGACAAATACGCTCTCATTTGTCGAGACGATAGCATAGCCTTCAGCTACGTCATTTGCTACGACCTAGCAAGGCGCCATTACCAGTTATATTGAGCTTATTATAAAACCTGTACCGTCAAGAGCGATGTACACCAATTATGGATTAAAGTTAAGTATTACATCATCTACGTACTTTATTTGCAATTCTCAAGACATTGTCCTGTTCCACACCTCACGCCAGTCTGCGTGTAATTAAACGCGTGCATTTCGGCCTCCTCTAGCAACACGGTGTTGGCACTTTTGACAACACTTCAATGGGACAACACCTCATGTCGCTTTCTCAGTGACACATCTGTTTAATGCAACTTTCCACGAACATGTTAATTCCACAGGTTTTCCAAATGCATGGCCTGCAAGATTGTTGTTGTTGTTGTTGCTGTGGTCTTCAGTCCTGAGACTGGTTTAATGCAGCTCTCCATGCTACTCTATCCTGTGCAAGCTTCTTCATCTCCCAGTACTTACTGCAACCTACATCCTTCCGAATCTGCTTAGTGTATTCATCTCTTGGTCTCCCTCTAAGATTTTTACCCTCCATGCTGCCCTCCAATGCTAAATTTGTGATCCCTTGATGCCTCAGAACATGTCCTACCAACCGGTCCCTTCTTCTTGTCAAGTTGTGCCACAAACTCCTCCCCAATCCTATTCAATACCTCCTCATTAGTTATGTGATCTACCCATCTAATCTTCAGCATTCTTCTGTAGCACCACATTTCGAAAGCTTCTATTCTCTTCTTGTCCAAACTATTTATCGTCCATGTCCCACTTCCATACATGGCTACACTCCATAATCCATACATGGCTACATTCCATACAAATACTTTCAGAAACGACTTCCTGACCCTTAAATCTATACTCGATGTTAAGAAATTTCTCTTCTTCAGAAACGCTTTCCTTGCCATTCACAGTCTACCTTTTATATCCTCTCTACTTCAACCATCATCAGTTATTTTGCTCCCCAAATAGCAAAACTCCTTTACTACTTTAAGTGTCTCATTTCCTAATCTACTACCCTCATCATCACCCGACTTAATACGACTACATTCCATTATCCTCGTTTTGCTTTTGTTTATGTTTATATTATATCCTCCTTCCAAGACACTGTCCATTCCGTTTGGCTGCTCTATCAAGTCCTTTGCTGTCTCTGACAGAATTACAATGTCATCGTTGAACCTCAACGTTTTTATTTCTTCTCCATGTAATTTAATACCTACACCGAATTTCGTTTTGTTTCATTTACTGCTTGCTCAATATACAGATTTAATAACATCGAGGAAAGGCTACAACCGTGTCTCACTCCCTTCCCAACCACTGCTTCCTTTTGATGCCCCTAGACTCTTATAACTGCCATCTGGTTTCTGTACAAATTGTAAATAGCCTTTCGCTCCCTGTATTTTACCCCTGCCACCTTCAGAATTTGAAAGAGAGTATTCCCAACATCATTGTCACAAGCTTTCTCTAAGTCTACAAATGCTAGAAACGTAGGTTTGCCTTTCCTTAATCTTTCTTCTAAGATAAGTGATTGGGTCAGTATTACCTCACGTGTTCCAACATTTCTACGGAATCCAAACAGATCTTGCCCGAGATCGGCTTCTATCATTTTTTCCATTCGTCTGTAAGGAATTCGCGTTAGTATTTTACAGCTGTGGCTTATTAAACTGGTAGTTCGGTAATTTTCACATCTGTCAACACCTGCCTTCTTTGGGATTGGAATTATTATATTCTTCTTGAAGTCTGAGGGTATCTGTCTCATACATCTTGCTCACCAGATGATAGAGTTTTGTCAGGACTGGCTCTCCCAAGGCTGTCAGTAGTTCTAATGGAATGTTGTCTACCCGGGGGCCTTTTTTCGACTCAGGTCTTTCAGTGCTCTGTCAAACTCTTCACGCAGTATCATATCTCCCATTTCTTCTTCATCTACATTGGGTATTTCGGCTTAAATGATAAACATTTGCTTGTGCCAAGATGTAGTACACGTTTCGCGAATTTGTTGTTTGTTAGTCTTTATCATTATGGTGTTCTAATTTCAATGTCTAGCAGTGTTGCTCTTTGATGACGTATGTTGCATATGGCAGATTAGTTCCAAGGGCCACTTAAGAACATATACCGAGTCTGGCGTACTTTCTTGAGTTTTCGGAATCGTTGCAAGAACTAGCCCAAAAGTTGTAGGTTCCCAGTAGTCGCACTTGTGGAGGGCGCACACGGGAGATTTACTGTCGCCCGTCCATTTCGTGTTTGTTGCTTTCCTGTTTCTATGGTTTTTGAGAGCTCGCACACGATGAGCAACTGTTTCCTGACAGTGGACCCATTTTGAAGGGTTTTTGTAGTGCAACGACCAGTGCGCAGAGATGGACTGTTTTGAGATTCAGGTGGTTTGTGCTCTTATTATCTAACAAATGACAAAACCACAAAAAAGAAGTATTGGATTCACCCGCTTATGTCTAAAAGACCAAATAAAGGGAAATTCGCTTTAATATTTCAAGAGCTAAGATGTTACCCAGAGAAATTCTTCAGTTATTTCCGTATGAATGTAACGTCATTTGACGAGCTAGTTGCAATTCTGGGACCTACCATCACCTACCAAAATACGAATATGCGACTGGTGGTTCCACCAGAAGAGAGGCTTGGTGTTGCATTAAGGTAGACTGCATGGAGTTACACATTTTCTTATTTTGTTTGATATTATTTATTATTCGAGAAAATCAGTTGATAACAGTAATCTGTATAAAATATGTTCAAAGCAACTAACTGAAACGGCAGAAATCCGCGCGGGATTAGCCGAGCGGTTTAAGGCGCTGCAGTCATGGAATGTGCAGCTGGTCCCGGCGGAGGTTCGGGTCCTCCCTCGGGCATGGGTGTGTGTGCTTGCCCGTAGGATAATTTAGGTTAAGTAGTGTATAAGCTTAGGGACTGATGACCTTAGCAGTTAATACCCATAAAATTTCACACACATTTGAACATTTGACCAAACGGCAGAAAATGAGCCCAGGTATAGAGTTTAAACACTGTTGCGTGTAGTGACATCGCACATAGTTTCTGATCCATCTGAAGGCCCAGAAAAATTAGTCGGGTATGGGTTTACACTGTCGAAATCATAAGGCGAAGTAAGGACGGTGTACGAGCTGTTTTCAGCGGTAGTTTGATTGTTAGACACAGATGTTGCAGTAAACACTCGCGCATGAGTGAAGAAGCTAGAATACCGAACGCCACCACTGAAACTACCACGTGTGTCATTTGGTAGACACGTGTTCAGGAAACGTCTTATTACCTGAAAAATCTCAATTTTTGCATCGATCATTCGGTGTCTACATGTTTCAGCATAGGTACAAGACCCACAATGCAAAATGTGTTGCAGGGTCATTCATTCATGATGCAGTTTCTTTCTTCTCTCGAAACATATCTAGTAAAGTATCTCCATAATTCTTCTTCTTAATTGGATTGCAGGAGGTATGTGGAGAAAGAAAACTGGGTAGCCTTTGAACGTTCTCTGTTTCCTCAGGTTCCTCATCGCTTACTACTGTTCAGCATTTCCACTTGTTTCACGTACTTATAATGTTGGTAGAAGAAATAGTTTATCGTAAAATTTGTACTTACAACGCTTTCCGGTTGGTTGTCCTGACTTGGCCGATTTTTGCTCATACAGTTCTCTTGCAATGTATGCCTTTAAATTATTCCTCCTTCGTTGTACGAGACTTTCTAGCGAACAAAGACAATAAATTGAAACGCTTGACGTTGTTGTAGATTTTAATTTATTTTCATGAAATAAAAATGAAAACTATTATAACTGAATTACTTTAAATCATTTACGAAACGTCATAAATTATTATAATATGTTTTCAGGTATCTAGCAACTGGATCAAATTTCAACCTCAAAGATCTGGCTGAGAATTCTTTAACAATAAAAAATTCTTTTCTGTGGTGTTGGTGGCATGGGTCGATGCTGAATATCAATTTGTCTTCATAGATGTTGGTCCAAATGAAGTGGTAGGTGATTCCTCAATTTTTAATCATTCGAATATGGGCAAAAAGCTGCAACCTTCTGTACATGCGGAACGACTGGACATTGCCTAACGACCCAGACGGCAAACCAATGCTTTTTTGTTTGGTTGCTGATGAAGCTTTTGGTTTACAAAGGCACACTTTACGCCCATTTGCTAAAAAAACGTTAACCCCATTAAAGAAAATTTTCGGCCATAGGCATCCAGCTACTCGTATGGTTGAATGCACATTTTGCATACTGGCCAACAAATGGTATATTTTCAATAGGCCTCTTGATGTTACCATCGATTTCTGCGATACAATAATCAAAGCATGGAATCAACAGATATGACTTATGAATGTCGGCTACAGAGTACAGAAATTGAACGCGAGGCTAGAACTATATCGTCAATATATGCAACTATTTTGCAACCTATTTACATTCCCTAGAGGATCTGTTCCATGGCAATACGATGGACTCTGATTTCACTACGACCGACCCAACAACACTGAAAAACTTACTTGTTCTATCCACAAAACCTTATAAGTTTTTTTATTTCTTTTATTTTTAGAGAGACAGAGTTTTCCCCAGCTCATACTCCACACTTTTACACACACTTCTTCCCAGAGTTTGCTTTTCAAACTAGCCTCAAAATAATCTTTTCAAGTTTTATTGAATAATACAGACCTCTTTTCTACTTCATTTATGGGCAATTCACTACTATGTTTTCATCCCTCACAAAAATCATTTTACGAACTTCAAAGTTTCCAACTGCAGACAACAGAGACATCAACTACACTGTCGCCCTTATGCGCACGCAAGTATAACATGTGAGAGGGGAGACAGCATGGAGACAGTTGCGTTGTCCTTCTGTTGGCGGCCAGGGCAGCTGAAATGTTGTGTCTTTGTTGCGTCGCTCATTGTGCGCTCTTACAAATGATTGTACAGACTCTGTGGAAAAGACGAGACAGTTGTGCCACAGATGGTCTCACGTGTGCACCCGCCCTTACTCACGATTATACAGACTCTGTGGAAAAGACGAGACAGTTGTAGACACAGTTGTGTCACAGAGGGTCTCCATGTGCACCTGCCCTTATTCATGATTGTACAGACTCTGTGGAAAAGACGAGACAGTTGTGACACAGAGGGCCTCCCGTGTGCGCCCGCCCTTGCCCGAGTATTGCTCGTCAGGCGTCGCTCACATGGGCGCCACTGGTGATCTATGAAGGAGGGGAGCAGCGTGTGCCTTCGTGGCTCCAGTTGGTGAGGGGTTGTTCTGGTACTGCATGGGGGGGGGGGGGGGCTCACGGTTGCGCCCACAAGCTGTTTCTTTTCTGTTGCTGCATTGCGTAAAATCAATTAGTGCTTCGGCGCGTGACTGACCACCGCCATAATTGGAGGGCCTTGGCCGGAGCTGCGCCATGGAAGAGTCGCACGGTTGCACCATAAGCTGTTCGTTCTCCGTTGCTGCATTGCGTAAATGCCGTGAAATCAATAGGCGCTTCGGTAGTGACTGGCCACCACCATGACTAATGGTGCCCACAAGCTGTTCGTATTCCATTGCAGCATTGCGTAGATGCCGTGATATCGATTATGGCTTTGGTGCGTGACTGGCCACTACCATGTTTGGGGTGCCTTCACCAGGGCTGCGTCGGCGGGGGGTGGGGGTGGGGGGCTGGTTCATCGCAGGTGTGCACACAAGTTATTGGCATTTACTCATCAATTACGGCTTTGGTGCGTGACTAGCCACTGCCGTGATTGGTGGGCCTTCGCCTGGGTTGGGCTGCAGGGGCCTGATCGCGTCTGCGCGCGCAGGTTACCCGCCTGCCATTGCTCCATAGCATGAATGCTGTTGGAGTAATTACGGCTTAGGTGCGTGACTGGCCACTACCATGTTTGGGGTGCCTTCACCTGGGCTGCGTCAGGGTGCTCACAAGCTGTTCGTTTTCCATTGCAGCATTGCGTAGATGTCGTGATATCGATTATGTCTTTGGTGCGTGACTGCCATTGATCCATAGCATGAATGCTGATGGAGCATTGCGTAGATGTCGTGATATCGATTATGTCTTTGGTGCGTGACTGCCATTGATCCATAGCATGAATGCTGATGGAGTAATTGGTGCGTAGCCTTCACCTGGGCTGCGTCAGGGTCCCCACAGGCTGTTCGTTTCCCATTGCAGCATTGCGTAGATGCTGTGATATCGATTACGGCATTCGTGCGTCAGTGCCATTGCTCCGTAGCATGAGCATCGTTGGGGTAATTAGTGCTTTGGTACGTAGCTAACCACTCATTCACGCTGCCCTGTTGGCATTTACTGAAGTTATTTTGCGAATACCGTGTTTCACCTGCGAGAGAACTTAGCGATTTCATCCCTACCGTAATTCACACAGAATGTAATAAACGTAGGATGAGTAATAGTAATCCAGCGTCTAATAAACTAACACTCAATGTTTCAAATGCGAGTGAGTAACAGTAATGACATATCATCGAACTCAAGTACAGTACAGAAGTACCAGAATTTGCTAATGTGAGCCTTTCCTGCACATGATCTACACAAGGTTAGGATGAAAATGTGTCTACGGATCTTTAAAAATAAAAACTGTTGGGGGCTAACCTCTCATCTCTCATTGTGCTTATCTTGTTTGGACGCAAACGTACAGCATATCATCATGTACTATTTCGTCTGTCTACTCACTTTTTAATGTTCCCAGTCTTACGGCGCTACCACGAATATATTTCTGGTATTTTTAAACGTCCCTCGTTATCAGTTCTATGGTGTCAATTCCCTGCAGCTCAGCTTCAGACATTAGTCAGTTCCATGCCATGTCGTGTTGCGGCAGCTCTGTTTCCTCACCGAGGCTCTACATAATAGCAGGTAGGTATACCAGTTTCTTTGGCTCTTCAGTGTAACAAGTTGGACATGTGCCGACTTCAAGGAAATCCTAGTTTAAACAAAAAACTTAAAGTAACCGTAAAGAATGCAGAAATTTGAGAAACGCTCTGTAATCGGATGCTTTACAGCAATACTAGCTTCATGAAACGGAAGGGTAGTAAGCTTCCAGGAAAACTCGAAGAACTTTCGTGCATTAGTCTAGGAAATTAGAGTAATCACAACAGGGCCTGAAAATGCGATACACGTGATATCCGACATAACACCTGCGCTTTAAGTTCCTCGCTCAGGGAATTGGAATAGCAACTCATGAGAGGGCTTTCCCAAAATACAGATAACGCAGGGAAGCAGAACAGCAACCATTAAAAGTTGATTAAAAACCGTCTTGACAGAAATAAAATATTTAACTGCAATGGTTATCGGTTTCGGTAGAATGTGATCATCTTCAGACCATTTATACCATGATGGTAGGCGGTTGCGCTGAACGAAGCAGGTGTTGTGACTCAACAAGAAGTGCTCTCAAAAATTATCAACTATCAAATGACTGTAGAATCAAAGTAACAGTGTCTTTGATCGTTTGGGGCAAGAAGTGGAGTTGTCATCAGATAAAACTCAAGATACGTCCTAGACATGAATGTACCGAGTAGTTCTGAAGGAGTGGAGAAGTCGCCGTGGTTGACTGGTCAAGCTGCAAAGATATTACCAAAGCAAAGAATGCACAGTCGCAGATTCAAGTAAAGCAGTATCCCCATTGACATCAAAATCTGAAATAAAAGTAAGCATAGGGAGATCAAATGTCAAATGAATTCGAAAGTAGAACATTATTTGCCATTCTGAAGTAAAGAGACCCTGAGAAATTGAGATATTATGCAATGTGAGTAGTCACATTAAAATTATATTTTGAAGCGCTGGTTGATCGTACTGGTAGAGAACATAAGGTTGACAGAAGACTGAAATATTTAATCCCATCGTCGAAACTGTTACATTGTGCAAGGCAGTGATACGATGTCTCATCTCAATCCTCATGTTCGCTGAAACTTCATATACTGGGGGAAAAAATCGCGGAATAGTAAATCAGCGAAGAATAGTTAGGTATGTAACTTCCTGGCAGCTTAAAACCGTGTGCCAGACCGAAACTCGAACTCGGGACCTTTGCATTTCGCGTTTGCATTATCGTTGATAATTTTCTTGATCATGCTATTGTAATAGGGGTGACTTCAAATTTGCAAGGTATAGATTGGGAGTGTCATGTTGTCAAACTGGTGCCAGAGACAAGTATTCGTGTGACATTGTTCTGGATGTCTTATCCGAAAATTACTTTGAGCAGATAGTTAGAGAACCAACTCGTGAGGGTAACGTCTTAGACCTCCTGGCAACAAGTAGACCTGAGATTATGAAATCTGTTAGCGTAGAGGAAGGTATCGGTGATCTTCAAGCTGTGATACCATCTCTATGTCAAGGGATCTGACAAAGAATGTCAAGAAAGGTAGGAAGATACTTTTGCTTAGCAAGAGTGGCAGGATATAAACTTCAGAGTATCTGAGCAGTCAGAATCCAGTATTCGGCAATGAGGATAAAGGTGTGCAAAACGAGTGGAAAAAATTCAAAGGAATCGTTCAATATGCCCTAGACAAGTATGTTGCGAGTAAGGTCATAAGGGACGGAAGAGACCCACCATAGTTTAATAGCCGTGCTAGAAAACTGCTGGGTACTGATTTCTCAGGATCTATGCACCCAAATTGCGTGAAAATGTAATCACATGTCAATTCTAGTATAATATATTTGTCCAATGAATACCCGTTTATCATCTGCATTTCTTCTTGTTCAAATGTTCAAATGTGTGTGAAATCTTATGGGACTTAACCGCTAAGGTCATCAGTCCCTAAGCTTACAAACTACTTAACCTGAATTATCCTACGGACAAACACACACACCCATACCCGAGGGAGGACTCGAACCCCCGCGGGACCAGCCGCACAGACCATGACTGTAGCGCCCTAGACCGCTCGGCTAATCCCGTGCGGCGCATTTATTCTTAGTGTAGCAATTTTAATGGCCAGTAGTGTATTACAATTTTTGCCAGATATTTATTTAACTACTAACTACATTGCAAATACAAAATCACGGTACTTCAAGAAATGGTTAATTTCTAGTTGACACTACTGTAAAGAGTGGCAAAATATGCTAAAATCAAGCAGTCATAAACAGTTTGGACAATATTTAACGCAATATATTGTCATTTAATATGAATGCTTGATGGAAGAATGCTGTCTGATTTTGTTGTGAACAAACTATTATTTATATTTGTTGTAAATATTCTGAGTGTGATCAAATGTTTATAACATTTCTTTTATTTGAATAGTGTTGCAATATGTTAGTTTAAAGTGGAAAGTGGTCAAGTTGAGTACAATCATGTCCACAGAACATGTTGTTGTTGTTGTGGTCTTCAGTCCTGATACTGGTTTGATGCAGCTCTCCATGCTACTCTATTCTGTGCAAGCTTCTTCATCTCCCAGTACATACTGCAGCCTACATCCTTCTGAATCTGCTTAGTGTATTCATCTCTTGGTCTCCCTTTACGATTTTACCCTACACACTGCCCTCCAGTACTAAATCGGTGATCCCTTGATGCCTCAGAACATGTCCTACCAACCGATCCCTTCTTCTAGTCAAGTTGTGCCACAAACTCCTCTTCTCCCCAATCCTATTCAGTACCTCCTCCTTAGTTATCTGATCTACATATATAATCTTCAGCATTCTTCTCTAGCACCACATTTCGAAAGCTTCTATTCTCTTCTTGTCCAAACTATTTATCGTCCATATTTCACTTCCATACATGGCTACACTCCATACAAATACTTTCAGAAACGACTTCCTGACACTTAAATCAATACTCGATGTTAACAAATTTCTCATCTTCAGAAACGCTTTCCTTGCCATTGCCAGTCTACATTTTATATCCTCTCCGACCATCATCAGTTATTTTGCTCCCCAAACAGCAAAACTCGTTTACTATTTTAAGTGTCTCAGTTCCTAATCTAATTCCCTCAGCATCGTCCGAATTAATTCGACTACATTCCATTATCCTCGTTTTCCTTTCGTTGATGTTCATCTTATACCCTCCTTTCAAGACACTGTCTATTCCTTTCAGATACTCTTCCAGGTCCTTTGCTGTCTCTGACAGAATTACAATGTCATCGGCGGACCTCAAAGTTTTTAATTCTTCTCCATGGATTTTAATACCTACTCCGAACTTTTCTTTTGTTTCCTTTACTGCTTGCTCAATATACAGATTGAATAACATCGGGGATAGGCTACAACCCTGTCTCAGTCCCTTCCCAACCACTGCTTCCCTTTAATACCCCTCGACTCTTATAACTGCCATCTGGTTTCTGTACAAATTGTAAATAGCCTTACGCTCCCTGTATTTTACCCATGCCACCTTTAGTCAACATTGTCAAAAGCTCTTTCTAAGTCTACAAATGCTAGTAGGTTTGCCTTTCGTTAATCTTTCTTCTAAGATAAGTAGTAAGGCAGTATTGCCTCACGTGTTCCAACATTTCTACGGAATCCAAACTGATCCTCCCCGAGGTCGGCTTCTATCAGTTTTTCCATTCGTCTGTAAAGAATTCGCGTTAATATTTTGCATCTGTGACTTATTAAACTGATAGTTCGGTAATTTTCACGTCTGTCAACCCCTGCTTTCTTTGGGATTGGAATTATTATATTCTTCCCACAGAACATAAGAACGTCGTATTTTTGATGGGGATGGCCTTCAGGCAGTGAAGAAGCATTCAGTGGCGGAAGAAAACTGGAGTTCAGCAGAGACAAAGACTTCTGGAGTGGTGCGCTGAAGGGAGCGATCCTTGGTACCTTATGTCGAGTTCTTGAAAAAGGCAGATCTGCCTCTCATATCTGGTGGTATTTGATCGTGTAGGTAACAGTTTACGGGCAGTAGCCGCCGCTATAAAACTTTAACAATTTTACGTTAGATCTCGAATATGGAGCACATTCTTACATCTGTTCTGGAAGAAAACAGACTGCTTGAGGTGACGTAAGTTATCAGTGTGGTGTCACAGCCAGACACCACACGTGCTAGGTGGTAGCTTAAATCGGCCGCGGTCCTGTAGTACATGTCGGACCCGCGTGTCGCCACTGGGTGATCGCAAACCTAGCGCCACCACAAGGCAGGTCTCGAGAGACTGACTCGAACTCAGCCCAGTTGTACGGACGACAGAGCTAGCGACAGGACGTACGAAGCCTTTCTCTCTCATTAGCCGAGAGACAGAATAGCCTTCAGCTAAGTTAATGGCTACGAACTAGCAGGCGCCATTAGCCTTACAGTGATTGTAATTAGAGTCTCACTTGTGTTCACCATAGAGATGTACAAGAAGACATTAAAGATAAGTATATGAGAAGCTCCGTTCTTTTCTTCATAGCATTAATTACGTATCCTGTTCCAGTACTTCACGCCCGTCTGCGTTAGTCTCGCGTGCCCTTTAAGCCACCTCTATCTACAAGGTGTTGGCCCAGCTGCCGACACATCAATCAGGTCGTGTAGCTCATTGATTGACGGCGATGAATAGTCTCTACAGCATTTTTTTCCGATTGCATTCCGGAAATGAGAATAGACAGAATATGAGTTTCTACTCGTGATCTCGCGAGTGTTAATTTGTAAACCATTATGTTGAATTCTGAACTACTTGGAACTGGTGAATATTTCATGCATTATCATCGTGCAATTGACTTATTTTTCTCGCATCTTGGGTGGCCATTTAGCGTGGGTATTGTGCTACAATTCTCACAGTGCTTTCAATGCAACTTTATTGCATTTCATAACATTATTTTCTGTCTGTATTTTAACTGCATATCGTAGGACCACTTTGTGTTTAGTGGAGATGTACTTCCATGAATAAACGTTATTCAGCATAATTCTCTGCTGCTGTCTGCGTCAGTTAGACACGTTAGAACAGATCCTTTTCGTCAATTATTCATTTACCTTTTCAGAATGAGATTTTCACTCTGCAGCGGAGTGTGCGCTGATATGAATCTTCCTGGCAGATTAAAACTGTGTGCCCGACCGAGACTCGAACTCGGGACCTTTGCCTTTCGCGGGCAATTGCTCTACCATCTGAGCTACCGAAGCACGACTCACGCCCGGTCCTCACAGCTTTACTTCTGGCAGTATCTCGTCTCCTTTCTTCCAAACTTTACAGAACCTCTCCTGCGAACCTTGCAGAGCTAGAGAAGATTGTACAGAGAGCGTCGCAGCTTCATCACGGGATCGTCTAATCGGCAGGAAAGTTACAAGAGTGGCGTTGGGCATCACGGAGAGATTTACTGTTGAAATTTCATGACCTTATTAGCCAAGAAAGGTCACACACATCTCACGCAATGGTCACGACAAGACAATTAGGCAAATCAGCGTCGTACGGAGCTTTAGCGGTAGCACTCTGCCCCACGCACGTTTCGTGAACGTAAGAGTTGCTAAATGTATTTTGTTGTATGGTAAACAGGTTCACTGCAAGAATCTTAAAGGAAATATAGGTATATTGACTGGTATTTTGTCTATGTGGTAATGTGAAGTTAAACTTGTGATTACAGAAACAGTTCAGCTCATATTTAAGTTCGTAAGTACTTTAGTAATTCTTGAAAACTGATCAGCAATGCAAAAGTTAATCAGGAATGGAACATTAAACTGTGTTCTGCAACGCTCATGGCGAGAGTACAGTCTGTTTTGTTATATTTAAGAAAAGTACCCTGTTATAAACGATACAAGCATGAGAAAAATATGAAATATAAATAACTACAAAAAATGCCCTGTCTGAAAAGTATGTTATTGTTGAAATAATTGCATCACACATAAATTAAGAATGGCCTTCCTGTTTGTGGAATGAATAAATGCTGTGCCGCTGCTATCTCCAAGCGTGACCGCTACGGTCGCAGGTTCGAATCCTGCCTCGGGCATGGATGTGTGTGATGTCCTTAGGTTAGTTAGGTTTATTTAGTTCTAAGTTCTAGGCGACTGATAAACTTCGAAATTAAGTCGCATAGTGCTCAGAGACATTTGCTAATAAATTTCATTACTGCAATGATCATTGTCAGTTAAAGTTCTGTTACTCAGAAACTTGGAAAAGCAAAAACTTTGGAAAAGCCAACACTTGAAATAAAAAGAGGAATGCTGATTGATGGAAAAACGATAAAGTAATTGTATTAACAAAACTTTACATCACTAAGAAACAGTATTTAAACACTTGAAATATTAAAAAGTTCACTTTACATTAATAGTGGAAAAGACCTGAACAAATTCTCTTTACTTCCTTACAAACACGTATGCTATCCATCTTTGAAGAAAAATCAGTAAATCACACATTGTTACATTATCATGAAAATCTCCAATTCTAAATCCCTGACCAAATTAATTACCACGCTCTTGGCATATGCTCTGCTCCAGTACCTTTCGAAGTCTTCTGATTGAATTTACAATACATCTCTTCATAAATGAAAAATAATTTAAGAAAATTATTGCTGGCACACAGCACGGCCTGAACATACCTTACTTAATCACAAGATACAGCTCGACGCTTTCTCTCTCTCTCCAAGACTCATTCCTCTCACAAGAAAAGATTATACTAACAGTCTCTCATAGCGTAACCTCTTTGGCGAAGATGTTGTCCGCTGTTACTCAGATGCTATTGAAGCTTTAGTTTTCCACGAGACATCCAAAATATTACCAAAATTACAATTTTCTGTATAAAACAAATCCCTTACAGGAAAGGTGTGGAAACTAGTATACTCCGCTACACACCGCACACCGCTATGTCGGTCGCGGAGTATAGTTATAGGTTTGCGGGTATCAGATAAGCTGTTGATTGTTTATATCAATAAAAACATTTTATTCACCTACGGGCATTAGTAGACATTTTTATTTCTAAGTGCTCAGTATAGTATCTTCTCTTAACTACATAGTTTCATTTTATATGTTTGGAACATATTGTACAACAGATTACTCCCCTTAGGAAATCGGTACGTCGCATAAAGGTAAGCAAGCATTTTGCCGAAACGGTGATATCAAGCTGAGATTGTTAGTCACCTTTTAACCCAAGAAGATATGATTAGCGATAGTTTCGAAGAAAAACAGACATTATCATAGCTATTGTTTCATGTAATCTGTGGAGCGCTGTGAGAATCGACTCATATAATAAGGGCGAGTGAAATTTTATATGCTTCATAACTACCAACACAAAATAATGAAAAAAAAATTTTTTTTGAGGCAGGACTACGCTTGTTTTGATATCCGAATAGAAAGTATTGCAAAGACGTATTAATTGAGGTAACTCTTTGGTTCAAATTGTTCAAATGGCTCTGAGCACTATGGGACTTAACTTCTGAGATCATTAGTCCCCTAGAACTTAGAACTACGTAAACCTAACTAACCTAAGGACATCACATACATCCATGCCCGAGGCAGGATTCGAACCTGCGACCGTAGCGGTCGTGTGGTTCCAGACTGTAGCGCCTAGAATCGCTCGGCCACTCCGGCCGGCAACTCTTTGGTGCAAAAGAGACTCTAGAGAGTACAAATACGCTCCAAATCGGATACTCATCTGAAATTTACGGTATGATTTGGTAGGCACACTGATATATCGAAGTATTTGGCTTTGTGGAGAAGGCTTGTAAGTGATTAACTTCATTTCTGGGCAATGAAACCGCCATTTGGTAGGAAAGGAATGCTTTTCGCAAATGCTACACGAATTTCTGTGGGTGTGCTGTGTTATAGAAACAATTATCTTTCGTGACGTCGAGAATGTACCCACAACAGCTCCTATACGTCAATGGAATATGTGCGTACTGAACTAGAGACGATTTATGCGCTGATCTTTGTATTGGCAATGCATACGTTTCTATGCGCTGATCTTTGTATTGTCAATGCAATTGTTGAAAAGCAAGCAAGCATACACACGAAGCCGTGCACGTTATTCAGCGTTCGACATCAAGTACACATAATGATTAATTACTGCTCCACTTCAAAGACAGAACCGCGTTTGAAACTTCGGTATTGCGGTATTGCGGATTCCAATTTCTACAAAATTCGTTACATACTGAAGTACGTTTCGTTACGTATTCCCTGTAAACTGCCGGTTGGAATAGCGACGAACATATAAGGAGAAATTTATTTGTTTTTGTTTGTAGTCATTATTTTCTTTATCGTGCTTACTGGCTATCAGTTTCTGTACACAGTATCATCCTCAGGCTCACCCGTTATACGTAGTCCTCACGCTTGCTTTCCAATTAGATGCGTCAAAAACGTTTCATCCACAATATTAAAGCGTGTAATTATTGTGAAACGATCATTATTAAATATTTTCCGCAATGGAAATCTTATTTTAATGTCAATATATTACACTGAAGTTTATAGCTGTGATCCGCAAGAAGATAAAATGTTTCTTAACTTCCCAGGCACAGTGTTGCTAAATGGTTCAAATGGCTCTAAGCACTATGGTACTTAACATCTAAGGTCATCAGTCCCCTATACTTAGAACTACGTAAACCTAGCTAACCTAAGGACAACATACACCCATGCCCGACGCAGGATTGGAACCTGCGACCGTAGCAGCAGCACAGTCCCAGACTGAAGCGCCTAGAACCGCTCGGCCACAAGGCCGGCACAGTGTTGCCCATCCTGTTTGTGCAACGAATGTAATTAACTAAATTACGAATAAAGTCAAAAGAATCAGCACGGCATTTTTCTAATTGATTACGATGATAGTACGTAGACACTTTGCTTTTTAGTGCACTTGATCCATCGTTGTACAAACTTTTCAGTACACTCAGAAAACAAGGTTATAGGTTGAGCAGCAAGCTACATATGCCCCACTTCCTTCGCGTCTTTATCGGAGCTGAATCGACGGTGTCCTAAACCACCTTAAGTAGACCAAACAAAGCCCACCCAGCTAGCAGCGCGGTCTAACGCGCTGCTTCCCGATCGGGAGGGTGTGGCGATCCCCGGCACGAATCCGCCCGGCGGATTAGTGTCGAGGTCCGGTGTGCCAGCCAGCCTGTGGATGGTTTTTAAGGCGGTTTTTCATCTGCCTCGGCGAATGCGGGCTGGTTCCCCTTATTACGCCTCAGTTGCACTACGCTGGCGAATGGTGCACAAGCACTGACTCCACGTGCTCTTACACCACAATTACTCTACCACGCAAACATTGGAGTTACAGTCGTCTGCTATGAGACGTTCCTGGGGGGCGGGGGTCCGTTGGGGGCCGAACCGCACAATAACACTGAGTTCAGTGTGGGGCGGATGTGGGGTGGGTGGACTGATGTGACGTATGGGGTTGTTGGTTGGTTGGTTTGTGGAATTAAAGGGACCAGACTGCTACAGTCATCGGTCCCTTTTTCCAAAACTTGAAAACACCCACACAGAATAGAAACGAATAATGGAGATGACAACAGACCACACAGGACAAGAAAGACTCAGAAAGAGATCAGACAAAACGAATTAAAATCACACAAAGGGTGACATTGGTTGGCAGACCATAGAGACAAAAAAGGAAAAGCCAACCACCGAGAAACACACTAAAAACTCAGTCTAAAATCGTAGGCCAAAGGCCAAACTCAAAACAAAAAACATAACAAACAGATTAAGTGATAAAAACGCCCTGCCCGAATAAAACGCAAAACTAAGCCTGCAATGGCAGTGTCATCTGTTAAAAAGGCAGGGAGCGTATCAGGCAGCGCAAATGTCTGCCTGAGCACAGCTAAAAGGGGACAGGCCAACAAAATGTGGACCACCGTCAAAGCTGCGCCGCAGCGACATAGAGGCGGGTCCTCATGGCTCAGTAAAGAACTATGCGTCAGCCGGGTGTGGCCAAAGCAGAGCCGACAGAGGAGAACTGAGTCCCTGCAAGTGGCTTGCATGGACGACCGCCACACAGTCGTCGTCTCCTTGACAGCATGGAGTTTAATGGGTGTGGTCAGATCGCGCCATTCAGCGTCCCAAAAACTATGCAGCTTAAGAATGCTCGCAAATCAGTCTCCGGGAGGCAAGCGTCCAGAGATGGTTTACTGGCGGCCTGTTTGGCCAGCTGGTCTATATGTTCATTGCCTGGTATCCCAATATGGCCTGGGGTCTACACAAAGACCACAGAGCGACCGCAACGGGCAAGAATATGGAGGAACTCCTGGATAGTTAGCACCAGACGAGAGCGAGGGAAACACTGGTCGATAGCTCGTTAACCGCTCAGGGAGTCGCTACAGATAACGAAGGACTCACCCGAGCAGGAGTGGATATACTCTAGGGCACGAAAGATGGCGACCAGCTCAGCAGTGATAACGCTGCAGGCAGCCGGCAATGAATGTTCTTTGTAATGGACCCCCAGAGTGAGATCATAACCGACACGACCAGCAACCATCGAACCATCAGTGTAAACAACGCCAGAGCCCTGATACGTGGCAAGGATGGAAAGAAGGCGTCGGTGGAAGGTGTCCGGAGGCACTGAGCCCTTCGGTCCCTGTGCCAATTCGAGCCAAAGGCAAGAGCGGGGCACACATCACAGGGGTGTACACAGAGAGGCCCGGAAAGGAGGTGGAAGAGGGAAAACCCCAAGCCCGGAGATAAGCTATCTGACGCGGACCGCGATCGTACAACCCGACAGGGGCCGGCGTTCTGGAAGACGGACGACTCACTGAGGGAACAGGAGACAATAATTAGGATGCCCAGGCAAGCTACAAACATGCGTAGCATAAGCGGCCATTAAACGTTGGCGCCGTAACCGAAGTGGAGGGACACCTGCTTCCACAAGAATGCTGTCCACAGGGCTGGTCCGGAAAGCACCAGTAGCAAGGTGGATCCCGCTGTGAGAGATTGGGTCCAGCACCCGCGACGCAGATGGGGATGCTGAACCATAAGCCAGGCTCCCTTAATCCAGACGGAACTGGATTAACGCCTGGTAGAGCCGTAAGAGGGTAGATCGGTCGGCGCCCCAGCTGGTGTGGCTCAAGCATCGCAGAGCATTTAGATGCCGCCAACACGTCTGTTTAAGCTGCCGAATATGAGGCAGCCAAGTCAGCCGGGCATCAAAAACCACAATTAAAAACCGATGTGTGTGCACCACAGCAAGAAGTTTACCGGCAAGAACTGTTCGAGTATGGGGTTGTGAACCACTGAGAGCTACGGCGGGACGAAGCCTCTCCGTCGTTTCTAGGTCGCAGTTTTAAATCCACAATACACAGACCAAACACACGGAAATCCGATGGGCCGAAATCAGAAATGCGCGCAGGGTACTCCAACGCCCGAAAATGTATATTCTGAAAGGCCGACGGTATTTGGACGCATGTTGTGCCGCAAGGGAAAGAACGTAATTTGACTATAGACCTCTGCCTCTATTTCAAACTACAGTTTTCGACTCGTTGCAAAGCCTATACCAGGGGCGTTCGATAAGTAATGCACAATATTTCTTTCGGAAAACAGGTTAATTTCATTCAGGATTCCAGTACACCGTCTCATTCTCCACTCTTTTGGTTACCAAGCCATATTTTTCAACATAATCTTCGTCCAATGCGACAGCATTACGCCACCTTTCTGAGAGGGCTTGTGTGCCCGCATGGTACTACTCTAATAGGCGACGTCGGAGTCAACGTCTTGCTGCAGCAATAACCTCCCCATCATCAACGTACTGTATCTTCCGTAGTACATCTTTCATTGGCCGGAACAGATGGAAGTCAGAAGGTGCGAGATCCGGAGTGTAGAGTGGATGAGGAAGGACTGTCCATTGAAGTTTTGTGAGCTGTGTGAGGCTTTGTGTCGTCATGGAGAAAGAGAAGTTCGTTTGCACTTTTGTGTGCAACATGCTAAAGTGGTTTCTCCTATTTCCTGACAGTAGCACAATAAACTTCCGAGTTGTACCAAGAGGGAGGACATCAAACAGAATAACCACCAGTCCCAGAAGAATTTGTAACTAAAATGTTTCATAGTTATGTAGACGTACCTCATCCTGAGTTTCACTCTATCAAAATATTACGGGATGGTTATAATTAAAGTGTAGAAACTTATAGAGGTTCAGCGTGAGCTGCGATTATCATACGGTAGCGAAAGTACGTAGATATTCTAACGCGTTAATGTGGGACTGGTTTATGTTGGAAAAAATGTTGGTTCCAACTTTGTTCACCAAGTGCAGATCTGGCGCTGTGAATGCAAGAAAGACGTAGAGAAATTTTTCCATACATGAGCGAAAAACATCAAACAAGTAAAGAAATGGGGTTCAAATGGGTCTGAGCACTATGGGACTTAACATCTATGGTCATCAGTCCCCTAGAACTTAGAACTACTTAAACCTAACTTACCTAAGGACAGCACACAACACCCAGTCATCACGAGGCAGAGAAAATCCCTGACCCCGCCGGGAATCTAACCCGGGAACCCGGGCGTGGGAAGCGAGGACGCTACCGCACGACCACGAGCTGCGGACTCAAACAAGTAAGAAAGGCATAATATTGATTTTATTATTAACCATTGTTTACACAGTTCGTTCCATATGAGCACGGGAGAGGCTGCACCCATATAACGACGTGAGCAACTGTTGCCAGCAGCGTTTCCGGTGCAATCCTAGAAACATATCCCTGTATACGTCTCCCTGGTGAACGCGGTCTTTTACATATCCCCACAGCCAAAAATCGCTAGGATTCAGATGGTAGAAGCCGACCACGGGGAAGATCAGTTTGGGTTCTGTAGAAATACTAGAACACGTGAGGCAACACTGAACTTACGACCTATCTTAGAAGAAAGATTAAAGAAAGGCAAACCTACGTTTCTAGCATTTGTAGACTTGGAGAAAGCTTTTGACAATGTTGACTGGAATACTCTCTTTCAAATTATGAAGGTGGCAGGGGTAAAATACAGGGAGCGAAAGGCTATTTACAATTTGTACAGAAACCAGATGGCAGTTATAAGAGTCTAGGGGCATCAATAGGAAGCAGTGGTTGGGAAGGGAGTGAGACAGGGTTGTAGCCTTTCCTCGATGTTATTAAATCTGTATATTGAGCAAGCAGTAAATGAAACAAAACGAAATTCGGTGTAGGTATTAAATTCCATGGAGAAGAAATAAAAACGTTGAGGTTCAACGATGACATTGTAATTCTGTCAGAGACAGCAAAGGACTTGGTAGAGCACCTAAACGGAATGGACAGTGTCTTGAAAGGAGGATATAATATAAACATAAACAAAAGCAAAACGAGGATAATGGAATGTAGTCGTATTAAGTCGGGTGATGATGAGGGGAGTAGATTAGGAAATGAGACACTTAAAGTAGTAAAGGAGTTTTGCTATTTGGGGAGCAAAATAACTGATGATGGTTGAAGTAGAGAGGATATAAAAGGTAGACTGTGAATGGCAAGGAAAGCGTTTCTGAAGAAGAGTAATTTGTTAACATCGAGTATAGATTTAAGTGTCAGGAAGTCGTTTCTGAAAGTATTTGTATGGAATGTAGCCATGTATGGAGTATGGAGTGTTGCCATGTATGGAAGTGAGACATGGACGATAAATAGTTTGGACAAGAAGAGAATAGAAGCTTTCGAAATGTGGTGCTACAGAAGAATGCTGAAGATTAGATGGGTAGATCACATAACTAATGAGGAGGTATTGAATAGGATTGGGGAGGAGCTTGTGGCACAACTTGACAAGAAGAAGGGACCGGTCGGTAGGACATGTTCTGAGGCATCAAGGGATCACAAATTTAGCATTGGAGGGCAGCATGGAGGGTAAAAATCGTAGAGGGAGACCAAGAGATGAATACACTAAGCAGATTCGGAAGGATGTAGGTTGCAGTAAGTACTGGGAGATGAAGAAGCTTGCACAGGATAGAGTAGCATGGAGAGCTGCATTAAACCAGTCTCAGGACTGAAGACCACAACAACAACAACAACAACAACAATCTTGCAGGCCATGCATTTGGAAAACCTGTGGAATTAACATGTTCGTGGAAAGTTGCATTAAACAGATGTGTCACTGAGAAAGCGACATGAGGTGTTGTCCCATTGAAGTGTTGTCAAAAGTGCCAACACCGTGTTGCTAGAGGAGGCCGAAATGCACCCGTTTAATTACACGCAGACTGGCGTGAGGTGTGGAACAGGACAATGTCTTGAGAATTGCAAATAAAGTACGTAGATGATGTAATACTTAACTTTAATCCATAATTGGTGTACATCGCTCTTGACGGTACAGGTTTTATAATAAGCTCAATATAACTGGTAATGGCGCCTTGCTAGGTCGTAGCAAATGACGTAGCTGAAGGCTATGCTAACTATCGTCTCGGCAAATGAGAGCGTATTTGTCAGTGAACCACTGCTATGAACGTCCGCTGTACTACTGGGGCGAGTGCTAGTCAGTCTCTCTAGACCTGCCGTGTGGTGGCGCTCGGTCTGCAATCACTGACAGTGGCGACACGCGGGTCCGACGTATACTAACGGACCGCGGCCGATTTAAAGGCTACCACCTAGCAAGTTTGGTGTCTGGCGGTGACACCACACCCATCTTTCACGAAAACAGTGGTTTCCTCACAGTTGCGCCCTTTCAAACCAGAAATCACATGCCGTACAAGGAGGTCTCGATATCGCACAGATATCACTGTACACCTTGCAGGTCCTCTAGGGGTATTCTTTTCAAAGAAAAACGGACCGATAATGAAAGTTCTTGTGAATATAAACCACACAGTTACATACACAGAGTGCAATGGCTCTTCGGGCACAACATGCAGTTTTACAATACTCCCAATTCGGGAGTTCTGTGTATTCACTGCACCTTGTAGTGTAAAATGCACACGACGGCGACCCGTGCCAGAAACGGAAGAGCAAATTCAGAACGTTGCTGCGGATCATGAGGTTTCAGTTGCTGCACCGTCGGGATCCCGTATGCGGGTCAGTCTAAGACCGTACTGTCGACCACGGTATGGAGAATTCTCGTGGCATGCAGGAGCAGTAGCGCTACTCGGGCACTTGCTGCATGGTCAGTTACGGCAACAGCAAATCTCGTCAGTAACATCCACCACGATGGGTCGCCTTCTGCTTCCAAGTTCCACACGAAGCTTCCAGTTTTTTCGAATTTCATCATCACCTTCTTAAACTGTTCAATCACATTGGGTGTTTCCTCAGGCATTTCAGTCAGATCGTTTCCCTATTTCTAGATTACCAGAAGGCTATTGATACCGTTCCTCACAAGCGACTACTAATAAAATTACGTGCATATGGAGTATTGTCTCAGTTCTGTGACCGGATTCGTGATTTCCTGTCAGAGGGGTCACAGTGTCTTGAAAGGAGGGTATAAGATGAACATCAACGAAAGGAAAACGAGGATAATGGAATGTAGTCGAATTAAGTCGGATGATGCTGAGGGAATTAGATTAGGAACTGAGACACTTAAAATAGTAAAGGAGTTTTGCTATTTGGGGAGCAAAATAACTGATGATGGTCGGAGAGGATATAAAATGTAGACTGGCAATGGCAAGGAAAGCGTTTCTGAAGAAGAGGAATTTGTTAACATCGAGTATTGATTTAAGTGTCAGGAAGTCGTTTCTGAAAGTATTTGTATGGAGTGTAGCCATGTATGGAAGTGAAATATGGACGATAAATAGTTTAGACAAGAAGAGAATAGAAGCTTTCGAAATGTGGTGCTAGAGAAGAATGCTGAAGATTAGATATGTAGATCAGATAACTAATGAGGAGGTACTGAATAGGATTGGGGAGAAGAGGAGTTTGTGGCACAACTTGACTAGAAGAAGGGATCGGTTGGTAGGACATGTTCTGAGGCATCAAGGGATCACCGATTTAGTACTGGAGGGCAGTGTGTAGGGTAAAATCGTAAAGGGAGACCAAGAGATGAATACACTAAGCAGATTCAGAGGGATGTAGGCTGCAGTATGTACTGGGAGATGAAGAAGCTTGCACAGAATAGAGTAGCATGGAGAGCTGCATCAAACCAGTCTCAGGACTGAAGACCACAACAACAACAACAACATGTTCTGTGGACATGATTGTACTCAACTTGACCACTTTCCACTTTAAACTAACATATTGCAACACTATTCAAATAAAAGAAATGTTATAAACATTTGATCACACTCAGAATATTTACAACAAATATAAATAATAGTTTGTTCACAACAAAATCAGACAGCATTCTTGCATCAAGCATTCATATTAAATGACAATATATTGCGTTAAATATTGTCCAAACTGTTTATGACTGCTTGATTTTAGCATATTTTGCCACTCTTTACAGTAGTGTCAACTAGAAATTAACCATTTCTTGAAGTACCGTGATTTTGTATTTGCAATGTAGTTAGTAGTTAAATAAATATCTGGCAAAAATTGTAATACACTACTGGCCATTAAAATTGCTACACTAAGAATAAATGCGCCGCACGGGATTAGCCGAGCGGTCTAGGGCGCTACAGTCATGGTCTGTGCGGCTGGTCCCGCGGGGGTTCGAGTCCTCCCTCGGGTATGGGTGTGTGTGTTTGTCCGTAGGATAATTCAGGTTAAGTAGTTTGTAAGCTTAGGGACTGATGACCTTAGCGGTTAAGTCCCATAAGATTTCACACACATTTGAACATTTGAACAAGAAGAAATGCAGATGATAAACGGGTATTCATTGGACAAATATATTATACTGGAATTGACATGTGATTACATTTTCACGCAATTTGGGTGCATAGATCCTGAGAAATCAGTACCCAGCAGTTTTCTAGCACGGCTATTAAACTATGGTGGGTCTCTTCCGTCCCTTATAACCTTACTCGCAACATACTTGTCTAGGGCATATTGAACGATTCCTTTGAATTTTTTCCACTCGTTTTGCACACCTTTATCCTCATTGCCGAATACTGGATTCTGACTGCTCAGATACTCTGAAGTTTATATCCTGCCACTCTTGCTAAGCAAAAGTATCTTCCTACCTTTCTTGACATTCTTTGTCAGATCCCTTGACATAGAGATGGTATCACAGCTTGAAGATCACCGATACCTTCCTCTACGCTAACAGATTTCATAATCTCAGGTCTACTTGTTGCCAGGAGGTCTAAGACGTTACCCTCACGAGTTGGTTCTCTAACTATCTGCTCAAAGTAATTTTCGGATAAGACATCCAGAACAATGCCACACGAATACTTGTCTCTGGCACCAGTTTGACAACATGACACTCCCAATCTATACCTGGCAAATTTGAAGTCACCCCTATTACAATAGCATGATCAAGAAAATTATCAACGATAATGCAAACGCGAAATGCAAAGGTCCCGAGTTCGAGTTTCGGTCTGGCACACGGTTTTAAGCTGCCGGGATGTTACATACCTAACTATTCTTCGCTGATTTACTATTCCGCGATTTTTTCCCCCAGTATATGAAGTTTCAGCGAACATGAGGATTGAGATGAGACATCGTATCACTGCCTTGCACAATGTAACAGTTTCGACGATGGGATTAAATATTTCAGTCTTCTGTCAACCTTATGTTCTCTACCAGTACGACCAACCAGCGCTTCAAAAGATAATTTTAATGTGACTACTCACATTGCAAAAAAATGGTTCAAATGGCTCTGAGCACTATGGGACTCAACTGCTGTGGTCATTAGTCCCCTAGAACTTAGAACTACTTAAACCTAACTAACCTAAGGACATCACACACATCCATGCCTGAGGCAGGATTCGAACCTGCGACCGTAGCAGTCGCACGGTTCCGGACTGCGCACCTAGAACCGCGAGACCACCACGGCCGGCAACTCACATTGCATAATATCTCAATTTCTCAGTGTCTTTTTACTTCAGAATGGTAAATAATGTTCTACTTTCGAATTCGTTTGATAATTTGATCTCCCTATGCTTACTTTTATTTCAGATTTTGATGTCAATGAGGATACTGCTTTACTTGAATCTGCAACTGTGCATTCTTTGCTTTGGTAATATCTTTGCAGCTTGACCAGTCAACCACGGCGACTTCTCCACTCCTTCAGAACTACTCGGTACATTCATGTCTAGGACGTATCTTGAGTTTTATCTGATGACAACTCCACTTCTTACCCCAAACGATCAAAGTCACTGTTACTATGATTCTACAGTCATTTGATAGTTGCTGATTTTTGAGAGCACTTCTTGTTGAGTCACAACACCTGCTCCGTTCAGCGCAACCGCCTACCATCATGGTATAAATGGTCTGAAGATGATCACATTCTACCGAAACCGATAACCATTGCAGTTAAATATTTTATTTCTGTCAAGACGGTTTTTAATTCCACTTTTAATGGTTGCTGTTCTGCTTCCCTACGTTATCTGAATTTTAGGAAAGCCCTCTCATGAGTTGCTTTTCCAATTCGCTGAGCGAGGAACTTGAAGCGCAGGTGTTATGTCGGATATCACGTGTATCGCATTTTCAGGCCCTGTTGTGATTACTCTAATTTCCTAGACTAATGCACGAAAGTTCTTCGAGTTTTCCTGGAAGCGTACTACCCTTCCGTTTCATGAAGCTAGTATTGCTGTAAAGCATCCGATTACAGAGCGTTTCTCAAATTTCTGCATTCTTTACGGTTAATTTAAGTTTTTTGTTTCAACTAGGATTTCCTTGAAGTCGGCACATGTCCAACTTGTTACACTGAAGAGCCAAAGAAACTGGTATACCTACCTGCTATTATGTAGAGCCCCGGTGAGGAAACAGAGCTGCCGCAACACGACATGGCATGGAATTGACTAATGTCTGAAGCAGAGCTGCAGGGAATTGACACCATAGAACTGACAACGAGGGAAGTTTAAAAATACCAGAAATATGCCGTGGTAGCGCCGTAAGACTGGGAACATTAAAAAGTGAGTAGACAGACGAAATAGTACATGATGATATGCTGTACGTTTGCGTCCAAACAAGATGAGAACAATGAGAGATGAAAGGTTAGCCCCCAACAGTTTTTATTTTTAAAGATCCGTAGACACATTTTCATCCTAACCTTGTGTAGATCATGTGCAGGAAAGGCTCACATTAGCAATTTCTGGTACTTCTGTACTGTACTTGAGTTCGATGATATGTCATTACTGTTACTCACTCGCATTTGAAAAATTGAGTGTTAGTTTATGAGATGCTGGATTACTATTACTCATCCTACGTTTATTACATTCTGTATGAATTACGGTGGGGATTAAATCCCTAAGTTCTCTCGCAGGTGAAACACGGTATTCGCAAAATAATTTCAGTTAATGCTAACACGACGCGTGAGGGGCCCGTTAGCAGCAATTGCCCTAACAGCACTTGCGCTATGGGGCAACCCCCAGCGCAGGTGAAGTATGTCACAGCGTATAAATGAAGCAATTGCCCTAACAGCACTTGCGCTATGGGGCAACCCCCAGCGCAGGTGAAGCATATCACAGCGTATAAATGCAGCAATTGCCCTAACAGCACTTGCGCTATGGGGCAACCCCCAGCGCAGGTGAAGTATATCACAGCGTATAAATGCAATTGTGCCATTCGCAAGACGAAACAAACAAATAAAATGTATATCACTGATTTACAATTCCAAATATTACGTCAAATATTATGGTTTGTATTAAAAAAAAAATTCTTTTTAACCTATAGATCACCTTGAAAATACCGTTCCAGATCACAGCCATTACTAGCAATTCCTGCTCATCTTTCCAACCTACAACTTTTATCTAAAAAAATTTTCTGTTTCTTATTTACAATTCCAAATATTACGTCAAATATTATGGTTTGTATTTTAAAAAAATCCTTTTATTCTACAGATCACCTTGAAAATACCGTTCCAGATCACAGCCATTACTAGCAATTCCTGCTCATCTTTCCAACCTACAACTTTTATTTAAAAAAAATTTCTGTGTCTCATTACAGATTACGTCATTATGGATTAAAGATGTCCAACATACCCTCGGACGGAGAGGCAGAGATACGGACAGCAAAGTGATCCTCTAACGTTTCTTCTTGTACTGACTTAGGCAAGGAACCCTAAGAAATTCGGGCAATTACTTTCCAGCAATCCCTCGTATACACAAGTTAATCAGTTTTGGGAAGGTAGGAGAGACAGAGGGAAAAGAATGCATTTATCGTGGATCACTTTCAATTCTCCCAAGCCCAGGAGACGTTTCGGTTTCGATAGGTTGTACCTTTTTATAGACGTTGTAGTTCATAAATATCAGTTAACCAGAGCAACGACAACACAAGATCACCGATAGAATGTGCCTAACAAAACTGTTAAAACGCGTGTGAGTGTTATTATTGCGTATACTCCTTACAACCTTATAGCAACATCATTTTTCTTGACCACAGCATTTTATTGGCTATATTACACATTACGCTTTTCTGAGTTTTGCCATTTTAAAAAGATTCGCACTACAAAGGGTATCCATGAGAAATGTGTGATAACAATCAAAGTAGTAAGTACACCACGACAAATGAATGAAACCTAACACTCACCCAAAAATATAACACAATGTTTTATGGATAAAAAACAGCAGAATCTATCCGTTTAACAGGTATAGATACTAAGTACCTAATCATCCTTAATATTACGACATGTAAGTGTAAACTGATTAAAATGTACTCACGAAAACTTTAAGAAAAGAAGACCGCCAAGTGGCACTTCACACATGGTGGTTACGATAAAATAATACACACATTAATGAAAAGTTTTGCTCCACGCCGGTTCCCAGAACTCGTGAAGACAGACGTTGACTGTCGAAATTGTTATCACCGACACAGTGCCTTTGACTACACCCGCCCAAAGAGGTAAACAACCATGCATGGGCAGCGCCTATTAGACGGAGGGGGTCCGACAGCCCATCAGTTCCAATCATTCCACCTGGAAGGAGGTACACGGCTCCACGGCTCGTGGTGTCTGTAGTTCGCCCATGCATAGACGGTCAATCCCGCGGTTCGATCGAGTCCACATTGCTACTTTGTGGCAGGAAGGGCTCTCAACAAGGGAAGTGTCCAGGCCTCTCGGAGTGAACCAAAGCGATGTTGTTCGGACATGGGGGAGATACAGAGAGACAGGACCTGTCGATGACATGCCTCGTTCAGGCCGCCCAAGGGCTACTACTGACTGCAGAGGACGACCGGTACCTACGGATTATGGCTCGGAGGAACCCTGACAGTAACGCCACCATGTTGAATAATGGTTTTCGTACCGCCACAGGACGTCATGTTGCGACTCAAACTGTGCGCAATAGGCTCCATGAAGCGCAACTTCACTCCCGACGTCAGTGGAGAGGTTCATCTTTGTAACCACGACACTATGCAGCGCGGTACAGATGAGACCAACAACATGACGAATGGACCGCTCACGATTGGCATCACGTTCTCTTCACAGATGAGTTTCGCATATGCCTTCTACCCGGTCAGGCTGAAGGCCTGAGACACATTGTCCAGCGAGTGCAGCAAGCTAGAAGTTCCCTGCAATTTGGGGTGACATTATGTGAGGCCGCTGGTAATCATGGAAGGCGCCGTAAGGGCAGTACGATACGTGAATGCCATCCTCCGAACGATAGTGCAACCATATCGGCAGCATATTGGCGAGGCATTCGTCTTCAATGACAATTCGCGTCCCCATCGTACACATTTGTGAAAGGCTTCCTTCAGTATAGCGACATAGCTCGACTAGAGTGAACAGCATCTTCTCCCTACATGAACACTATGGAACATGCCTGGGATAGATTGAAGAGGGCAGTTTATGGACGACGTGACATTCCAACTACTCTGAGGCATCTACGCCGAATATGCCATGTGCACCCGCCCTTACTTGTGATTGTACAGACTATGTGGAAAAGACGAGACAGTTGTGCCACAAAGGGTCTCCCGTGTGCACCCGCCCTTACTCGTGATTGTACAGACTCTGTGGAAAAGACGAGACAGTTGTGCCAAAGAGGGTCTCCCGTGTGACCCGTCATTACTCGTGATTGTACAGACACTGTGGAAAAGACGAGACAGTTGTGCCACAGAGGGTCACCCATGTGCACCAACCCTTACTCGTGATTGTACAGACTCTGTGAAAAAGACGAGACAGGTGTGCCAAAGAGCGTCTCCCGTGTGCCCCCGCCCTTACCCATGATTGTACAGACCCTGTGGAAAAGACGAGACAATAGTAGAGACAGTTCTACTAGAGAGGGTCTCTCATGTGCATCCGCCCTTACCCATGTTTTTACAGACTCTGTGGAAAAAAGACAGTTGTGCCACAGAGGGACTCCCGGGTGCACCCGTCCTTACTCGTGATTGTACAGACTCTGTGGAAAATACGAGACAGTTGTGCCACAGAGGGTCTCCCATGTGCACCCGTCCTTACTTACGATTGTACAGACTCTGTGGAAAAGACCAGACAGTTGTGCCACAGAGGGTCTCTCGTGTGCACCCGTCCTTACTCGTGATTGTACAGACTCTGTGGAAAAGACGAGAGAGTTGTGCCGCAGAAGGTCTCCCATGTGTACCTGTCCTTACTCGTGATTGTACAGACTCTGTGGAAACGACGCGACAGTTGTGCCACAGAGGGTTTCCGGTGTGCACCCGTCCTTACTCGTGATTATACAGACTCTGTGGAAAACACCAGACAGTTGTGCCACACAGGGTTTCCGGTGTGCACACGTACTTACTCGTGATTGTACAGGCTCTGTGGAGAGGACGAGACAGTTGAAGAGACAGTTCTGCTACAGAGATCTCCCATGTGCACCCGCATGTACTCATGATTGTACAGACTCTGTGGAAAAGACCAGACAGTTGTGCCATAGGGGGTCTCCCGTGTGCCCCCGACCTTACTCATGATTGTACACTCTGTGGAAAAGACGAGACGGTTGTGCCAAAGAGGGTCTCCCGTGTGCCCCCGACCTTACCCACGATTGTACAGACTCTGTGGAAAAGACGAGACAATAGTAGAGACAGTACTGCCACAGAGGGTCTCCCATGTGCACCCACCCCTACTCATGATTGTACAGACTCTGTGGGAAAGATGAGACAGTTATGCCACAGAGGGTCTCCCGTGTGCACCTGCACTTACTCGTGATTGTAATGGCAATGTGGAGAAGACGAGACAGTTGTAGAGACTGTTCTGCTACAGAGGATATCCCTTGTGCACCCGCCCTCACTCATGACTGTACAGACTCTGAGGAAAAGACCAGACAGTTGTGCCAAAGAGGGTCTCCAGTGTGTACCCGTCGTTACTCGTGATTGTATGGACTCTGTGGGAAAGATGAGACAGTTATGCCACAGAGGGTCTCCCGTGTGCACCCGCACTTACTCATGATTGTACAGGCAATGTGGAGAAGATGAGATAGTTGTAGAGTCTGTTCTGCTACAGAGGATCTCCCATGTGCACCCGCCCTCACTCATGACTGTTCAGACTCTGAGGAAAAGACCAGACAGTTGTGCCAAAGAGGGTCTCCAGTGTGCACCCGTCGTTACTCGTGATTGTATGGACTCTGTGGGAAAGATGAGACAGTTATGCCACAGAGGGTCTCCCGTGTGCACCCGCACTTACTCGTGATTGTACAGGCAATGTGGAGAAGACGAGACAGTTGTAGAGACTGTTCTGCTACAGAGGATCTCCCATGTGCACCCGCCCTTACTCATGACTGTACAGACTCTGTGGAAAAGACCAGACAGTTGTGCCACAGAGGGTCTCTCGTGTGCACCTGTCCTTACTCGTGATTGTACAGACTCTGTGGAAAAGACGAGACAATAGTAGAGACAGTACTGCCACAGAGGGTCTCCCATGTGCACCCGCCCTTACTCATGACTGTAGAGACTCTGTGGAAAAGACCAGACAGATGTGCCAAAGAGGGTCTCCAGTGTGCAGCCGTCGTTAATTCGTGATTGTATAGACTGTGGGAAAGATGAGACAGTTATGCCACAGAGGGTCTCCCGTGTGCACCCGCACTTACTCGTGATTGTACAGGCAATGTGGATAAGACGAGACAGTTGTAGAGACTGTTCTGCTACAGAGGATCTCCCATGTGCACCCGCCCTTACTCATGACTGTACAGACTCTGTGGAAAATACTAGACAGTTGTGCCACAGAGGGTCTCTCGTGTGCATCTGTCCTTACTCGTGATTGTACAGACTCTGTGGAAAAGACGAGACAGTTGTGCCGCTGAAGGTCTCCCATGTCCACCTGTCCTTACTCGTGATTGTACAGACTCTGTGGAAAAGACGAGACGATAGTAGAAACAGTACTGCCACAGAGGGTCTCCCATGTGCACCCGCCCTTACTCATGACTGTACAGACTCTGTGGAAAAGACCAGACATTTGTGCCAAAGAGGGTCTCCAGTGTGCACCCGTCGTTACTCGTGATTGTATAGACTCTGTGGGAAAGATGAGACAGTTATGCCACAGAGGGTCTCCCGTGTGCACCCGCTCTTACTCGTGATTGTAGAGACAATGTGGAGAAGACGAGACAGTTGTAGAGACTGTTCTGCTACAGAGGATCTCCCATGTGCACTCGCCCTTACTAATGATTGTACAGACTCTGTGGAAAAGACGAGACAGTTGTGCCACAGAGCGTCTCCCGTGTGCACCCGCCCTTACTCGTGATTGTATAGGCTCTGTGGAAAAGACGAGATAGTTGTAGACACAAGTTATCCATTTACCGTTGCTCCATTACGTGAATTCTGTTAAGACAATTGGTGATTTGTGCGTGACTGGCCACTGCTATAATTGGTGGACGTGGGCCAGAGCTCGAGTTATTCTCTCTCATTCGCACTGACCTGTTGGCATTTGCTGACCAATTACGGCTTTGGTACGTGGCTGGCCACTGCCATGATTGGGGGGCCTTCGCCTGGGCTGGGCTGGGGGTTCGGGGTGGCTTCATCACAGCTGCGTGCACAGGTTATCTGTCTACCATTGCTCCATAGCGTGAATGCTGTCGGGGCAATTGTTGCTTATTCTCTCCCATCTGCACTGACCTGTTCGCATGTACTGACCAATTACGGCTTTGGTGCATGGAAGGCCACTGATATGATTAGGGGGCCTTCACCTGAGCTGGGCTGGGGGTTGTGGGTGGCTTCATCGCAGCTGCGCGCACAGGTTATCTGTCTACTGTTGCTCCATAGATGACTGGCCACTGCTATAATTGGTGGACGTGGGCCAGAGCTGGAATTATTCTCTCCCATTCACACTGACCTGTTGGCATTTACTGATCTTTTACGGCTTAGGTGCGTATCTGGCCACTGCCATGATTGCGGGGCCTTCACCTGGGCTGTATTTATTTTAGCCAATAAACACGTTAATTAACACGGAAAGTTCAAAATCTGTCTTTGCTCTTTCCAAATACTACGTCACAAATAGAAGTTTCTGCGGAACAGAACTCAGTCTTCGCAAGAACTTCGATAAATACCTTTAAAATCATGGTTACTGGTAATGATACGTGACTCTTTATGACCCTTCCAATCTGTATCTAACATTGCATTTTGCTGTGACCCTCCTCTATTCTTAGTCAATTTCTACTAGACCAAAAACATATTAGCTTATTTAGCCATGATTGAACCTTGCCATGACCTTAAATGATGTGTTTTGTATGTAAAATATGCCGATCTTTTCAGATCTATTAGGGTTCCCGCTTTAAAAAAAAAAATCACTTTAACCTCCAACTCACCTTGAAAATCACTTTCAAAGTCATGGCCATTAGTAGCCATGAGTGACCCTCTTTACCACCGACAGCTTTTACCTAAAACATTTTGCCATATATCATCTCCATCCTGCGTTATTCTCCATTATGGAAATGGTCCACCTTGTGTATACATAACTTAGTTTGTATGAAACTTTCGGAGCGCCAGTCCTACTCGAAATTGACTAACTTCTTGTTCTGTTCTCAATATCAGTTGAGACATTACATGAGCTGCATATTATCGGTCACCTTTCCTGCTTCGTTTACATAGGTTTCAACCCTCTGCCAGTAGGGGGCTCCAAATTGTACGGTGTAACACGTCGGTACGTAACGTAACTTATACATGAAATGTATTCGCAGTTGTGAATACTGACCATCAGCTGTATAAGAGAATGACGACAATGAAATTTTTTCCCGGACCGTAACTCGAACTTGGATTTCTTTCTTTATACTAGCATTCGCCTTAGGGACTTGGGCTATCCGTGCACGAGTCACGGCCAAACCCAAACTTCCGTACGGTATGTCGTCGTTCATGCGCCACAAACTGCACTCGTATACACGTTATGTAATTCCCATACAGGGGCGGACATTTAAATTGTGCGTTGCTACCTGTTATCGAATGATAAAGACTGTATAACAGTACCTGTGTTGTTAACAAGAACGATGCAATTTTCCTTCGAACATGCGTGCACGCTGTATAGTATCGTAGCGTAACTTTGTCAGTCCGTGAGAAACAGTGTGCTGTAATCGAGGTCGCGACTTCGACGAGTTCGTTAAGATGTCGAGCACCCTCTCTTTCAGTATGACAATTCATGACCAAACACGCGGACACGTGCAACAACCCGACGCCTTGCGTGCACTGTTGTTAACCATCCTCCATACAGTGTCTACTTGGCCCCATCCGATTTTCGTCTGTTTGCAAAATCTTCGAGTACTTCGCTTTGATAATGATGAAGCATGCTGTGGCTCCGTCAACGCAGTCGAACATTCTACTGTCACCGTATCTACAAACTGGTCTCTCGTTGGGAGAAATGTGTTCTTCTGTTGGGTGATTGTGTTCAGAAATAAGTGTGTACACATGAAGAATAGTGATGTAGAATGAAACTTCCTGGCAGATCAAAACTGTGTGCCGGACCGAGACTCTAACTCGGGACCTTTGCCTTTCACGGGCAAGTGCTCTACCAACTGAGCTACCCAAGCACGACTCACGCCCCGTCCTCACAGCTTTACTTCTGCCAGTTGGTAGAGCACTTGCCCGCGAAAGGCAAAGGTCCAGAGTTCGAGTCTCTGTCCAGCACACAGTTTTGATCTGCCAGGAAGTTTCATATCAGCGTACACTCCGCTGCAGAGTGAAAATCTCATTCTGGAATGATTTAGAATGTTGATACATTTGTTTAATTTAAAAAAGAACTTCACGAGTTTTTACATAAAGAATACGGAGGCCGTACTTTACAACACGTCCTCCTACTTTAAGATCTCCAAACGAATGCGAGAGCTTAAAATCGTGTGCACTGAAGCTCCAATGAAACTGGTATAGGCATGCGCATTCAAATACAGAGATATATAACCAGGCAGAATACAGCGCTGCGGTCGGCAACGCCTATACAATACATCACGAGTCTAGCGCAGTTGGTAGATCGGTTACTGCTGCTACAATGGCAGGTGATCCAGATTTAGGTGGGTCGGAAAGTGGTGTTATAGTTGCCGCAAGAGCGATGTGACACAGCATCTCCGAGGTAGCGATGAAGTGAGGATTTTCCCGTACGACCATTTCACGAGTGTACCATGAATATCAGGAATCCAGTAAAACATCAAATCTCTGACATCACTGAAACCCGAAAAAGATGCTGCAAGAACGGGACCAATCACGACTGAAGAGAATGGCTCACTGTTGCTGAAGTGCAACTTTTCCGCAAACTGCTACAGATTTCAATGCTGGGGGATCAAAAAGTATCATCGTGCGACCCCATTCAACAGAACAGCGATGATATGGGCTTTCGAAGTCGAGGGGCACCTCTTGTACCCTTGGAGACTGCACGACACAAACCTTTACGCCTCGCCTGGGCCCATCAACACTGGCATTGGACTGTTGATGACTGGAAACATGTTACCTGGTCGGACGAGTCTAGTTTCAAATTGTATCGAGCCGATGGATATGTACGGGTATTGAGACAATCTCATGAATCCATGGTCACTGCATGTTCAAGCTGATGGATGCTCTGTAATGGTGTGGGGCGTGTGCAGTAGGACTGAAATGGAACCCCTGATACGTCTACATCTAAATCTACATGGATACTCCGCAAACCGCATTAAAGTGCCTGGCAGAAGGTTCACCGAACCACCTTCACAATTCTCTATTATTCCAATCTCGTATAGCGCGTGGAAAGAATGTACACCTATATCTTTCCGTAGCAGATCTGATTTCCTTATTTTATCGTGGTGATCGTTCCTCCCTATGTAGGTGGGTGTCAACAAAATATTTTCACATTCGGAGGAGAAAGTCGGTGATTGAAATTTCGTGAGAAAATTCCGTGGCAACAAAAAGCGCCTTTGTTTCAACGATGTTTACCCCAAATTCTGTATCTTTTCAGTGACACACTGTCCCCTATTTCGCATAATATAAAACGTGCTGCCTTTCTTTGAACTTTTTTAATCTACTCCGCCAGTCCTATCTGGTAAGGATCCCACACCGCACAACAGTATTTTAAAAGAGGACGGACAAGCGTAGTGTAGGCAGTCTCCTTAGTAGGTCTCTTACATTTTCTAAGTGTCCTGCCAACAGAACGCAGCCTTTGGTTAGCCTTTCCCAAACCATTTTCTTTGTGTTCCTTCCAATTTAAATTGTTCGTAATACCTAGGTATTTAGTTCAATTTACGGCTTTTAGATTAGACTGTTTTTTATCGTGTAACGGAAGTTTGAGTTCCTTTTAGCACTCATGTGGATGACGTCACACTTTTCTTTATTTAGGGTCAACTGCCACTTTTCGCACCATCCCGATATTTCTTCTAAATCGTTTTGCAGTTTGTTTTGACCTTCTGATGACTATATTGGTCGATAAACGACAGCGTCATCTGCAAACAACCGAAGACGGTTGCTCAGATTGTCCCGCAAATCGTTTATATAGATAAGGAACCGCAAAGGGCCTATGACACAACCTTGCGGAACGCCAGAAACCACTTCTGTTTTACTCGATGACTTTCCGTCAGTTATTACGGACTGTGACGTCTCTGAGAGGAAATCACAAATCCAATCACATAACTGAGACGATATTCCATAAGCACACATTTTCACTACGAGCGACTGGTTTGGTACAGTATCAAAAGCCTTTCGGAAATCCAGAAATATCTAATCGATCTGAAATCCCTTGTCAATAGCACTCAACACTTCATGTGAATAAAGAGCTAGTTGTGTTTCACAGGAACTATTTTTTCCAAACCCATGTTGACTGTGTGTCAATAGACCGTTTTCTTCGAGGTAATTCATAACTTTCGAACACAATATATGTTCCAAAATCCTGCTGCATATCGACGTTAACGATATGGGCCTGTAATTTAGTGGATTACTGCTACTACCTTTCTTGAATATTGATGTGACATGTGCATCTTTCCAGTCTTTGGGTACGGATCTTTCGTCGAGCGAACGGTTGTATATGATTGTTAAGTATGGAGCTAATGCATCAGCATACTCCGAAAGGAACCTAATTGGGATACTGTCTGGAGCAGAAGACTTGCTTTTATTCTGTGATTTAAGTTGCTTCACTACTCTGAGGATATTTACTTCTACGTTACTCATGTTGGCAGCTGTTCTCGATTCGAATTCTGGAACATTTGCTTCGTCTTCTTTTGTGAAGGCATTTCGGAAGGCTGTGTTTAGTAAATCTGCTTTGGCAGCACTGTCTTCGATAGTATCTCCATTGCTACCACGCAGAGAAGGCATTGATTGTTTCTTGCCGCTAACATACTTCACATACGACCAGAATCCCTTTGGATTTTGTGCCAGATTTCGAGACAAAGTTTCATTGCATGCTTCTCGCATTGAAATCCGCGCTAAATTTCGAGCTTCTGTAAAAGATCGCCAATCTGGGGGATTTTGCGTCTTTTTAAATTTGGCATGCTTGTTTATTTCTTTCTGCAACAGTGTTGTAACCCGTTTTGTGTACCAAGGAGGATCAGCTCCGTCATTTGTTAATTTATTTGGTATGAATCTCTCAATTGCTGCCGATACTATTTCTTTGAATTTAAGCCACTGCTCTACACTTATTAATTTGGAATGAGGAGAGATTGTCTCTCAGGATGGCGTCAAGTGAATTTTTATCTGCTTTTTTGAATAGGTATATTTTTCGCTTATTTTTCGAGGATTTGGGGATTACAGTATTCAATCTCGCTACGACAACCCCGTGTTCACTAATCCCTGAATCGAATGTTATGTTCGTTACTAGATACGACTCTGACAGGTGACACGTACTCAAGTATCTTGTCTGATTACCTGCATCCATTCATGTCCATTGTGCATTCCGACGGACTTGAGCAATTCCAGCAGGACAATGTGACACCTCAGACATCCAGAATTGCTACAGAGTGGCTTCAGGAACACTCTTCTGAGTTTAAACACCTCCTCTGGCCACCAAACTCCACAGACATGAACATTATTGAGCATATATGGGATGGGTTGCAACCTGCTGTTCAGAAGGGAATTTCACCCCTTCGTATTCTTACGGATTTATGTACACCCCAGCAGGATTAATGGTGTCGAATCCCTCCAGCACTGCTTCAGACCTTAATCGAGTCCATGCCACGTCCTGTTGCAGCAATTTTGCTAGCTTGCGGGGCCCTACACGATATTGGACAGGTGTACCAATTTCTTGGAACTACAGTGTACATTCTAATGTATACTTGTTAGAGGTGGGTTGTTGGCGAACGAGTCGGTGTAAGGGAACAGTTCACTAATGTGGACAGAATAACCGACGAATGACTTCAAAGGATTGCGGGTGGGCCGTTCACTTCAGTTAAGGCTGGTCACGTTCCCATTTCGGTCTCGTTCCTCTTCTTACAGTAACTCGTTCCTCATTGCGTTTCAAGTTTTTTGAAATTTTATAACTTACAAAAAAAATCATGTTTGTGCGTAATATGTACATTGTTTGAGGCAGGTTTTGATGAACAGTGGAAAAGATACCTAGGCAAATTTCGGTTTTCTTTTTCTTCATTGCTTTACAGTTTTCTTCTGTTTGATACAACTAGCATTTTTCTTTGTCCTATTGTAAGAGAGTTTACATAAAACTTCCCGTTTTCGAATTTCTTGCAAATATAAAACATGACACATTCTGAGGCATTTTTTGTTTCCTTGTGCTACCGCACGGTTTGGTTTCTTCGCACAAAAAAAAAGACAGTAATAAATTGGCTTTAAATCCTATCTCAAAATATATTGTTCAGAAGTGCCTTTTTTCCAAAAACTTTATTATTTTTAACTTAAATATTAATACTGTATTGCTGCATTAACTTTAATAATACAAGCTACAAACCTACTATTTATCATGCGTGTGAGGCAAATATGACGAGAAAATCACATTTTCTTTTAAGTAGACTTATTCTTCGATAGCCTTTCTTTTTAGCCTGGAAGTGGGGATCCTCAGACAACGTGAAATATATGGAGCTTATTTTATGTAAGTTATTTATGTGAATTATTTAGTACAGTGTTTCAAGAACTTGACGGTTGCCATAATTGGATAACTTACAATGTTTATTTTGGTAATCAGGCATACAGCGTTGACATCTTCATTTACAAGTCACCGTGAAGAATGTGTCTTACGAAAATCGTCACTGAGATAAAATTGTTTAAATTTACTCTTAGTTTCTTAGAAACGAGAAGCACAATCCCATTAGCCGTAATTTTTGGGATTTTATTGATTCCTACTTGAATCCTTATCTATCTCCGTGTGTTCGTTCTGATTTACGACTCAGTGTAGGAACTGTTTTAATTTTTGATTCATATGATTTAGGCGACAGAACAGGGGACAATAATTACGAGGGCAGTTCAATAAGTAATGCAACACATTTTTTTTTCTCGGCCAATTTTGGTTGAAAAAACCGGAAATTTCTTGTGGAATATTTTCAAACATTCCCGCTTCGTCTCGTATAGTTTCATTGACTTCCGACAGGTGGCAGCCCTGTACGGAGCTGTTAAAATGACGTCTGTGACGGATGTGCGTTGCAAACAACGGGCAGTGATCGAGTTTCTTTTGGCGGGTAACCAGGGCATCTCAGATATTCATAGGCGCTTGCAGAATGTCTACGGTGATCTGGCAGTAGACAAAAGCACGGTGAGTCGTTGGGCAAAGCGTGTGTCATCATCGCCGCAAGGTCAAGCAAGACTGTCTGATCTCCCGCGTGCGGGCCGGCCGTGCACAGCTGTGACTCCTGCAATGGCGGAGCGTGCGAACATACTCGTTCGAGATGATCGACGGATCACCATCAAACAACTCAGTGCTCAACTTGACATCTCTGTTGGTAGTGCTGTCACAATTGATCACCAGTTGGGATATTCAAAGGTTTGTTCCCGCTGGGTCCCTCGTTGTCTAACCGAACACCATAAAGAGCGAAGGAGAACCATCTGTGCGGCATTGCTTGCTCGTCATGTGGCTGAGGGTGACAATTTCTTGTCAAAGATTGTTACAGGCGATGAAACATGGGTTCATCACTTCGAACCTGAGACAAAACGGCAATCAATGGAGTGGCGCCACACCCACTCCCCTACCAATAAAAAGTTTAAAGCCATACCCTCAGCCGGTAAAGTCATGGTTACAGTCTTCTGGGACGCTGAAGGGCTTATTCTGTTCGATGTCCTTCCCCATGGTCAAACGATCAACTCTGAAGTGTATTGTGCTACTCTTCAGAAATTGAAGAAACGACTTCAGCGTGTTCGTAGGCACAAAAATCAGAGCGAATTTCTCCTTCTTCATGACAACGCAAGACCTCACACAAGTCTTCGCACCCGAGAGGAGCTCACAAAACGCCCCGTCGGATTTCCATATGTTTGGCCCGATGAAGGACGCAATCCGTGGGAGGCACTACGCGGATGATGAAGTTATTGATGCAGTACGACGTTGGCTCCGACATCGACCAGTGGAATGGTACCGTGCAGGCATACAGGCCTTCATTTCAAGGTGGCGTAAGGCCGTAGCATTGAATGGAGATTACGTTGAAAAATAGTGTTGTGTAGCTAAAAGATTGGGGAATAACCTGGTGTATTTCAATGCTGAATAAAACAACCCCTGTTTCAGAAAAAAAATGTGTTGCATTACTTATTGAACTGCCCTCGTATAAGTGATACTGCAATTTTTCTAAAGCCACACACGAGATATCACTTTCGACAATATGTGGTCTCGCGGTTCTAGGCGCGCAGTCCGGAACCGTGGGACTGCTACGGTCGCAGGTTCGAATCCTGCCTCGGGCATGGATGTGTGTGATGTCCTTAGGTTAGTTAGGTTTAAGTAGTTCTATGTTCTAGGGGACTGATAACCACATCAGTTGAGTCCCATAGTGCTCAGAGCAATTTGAACCTAAAACTTCCGCCGCAATTCTTTCGGAAATGGAAAGTGCTATTGATTTGAGGTTTTCACAGAATGCATTGGTACCCAGAGGCCCGATACTAGCCAATTAACATATTGTGATAATACTTAGCAGGTGTATTTTTTGTGCAAACATACACTTTTTTTAGCGGAACAATGCCTAATCACATTAATAAACTAAAAGCATGGTGAATTCGAATATCAGTCGATTCTAGTGCGAGTTTTTACAAGATATCGTACAGCGAAAAGTTCCCACACCAACATTTATTTGTGCCATTCAGCCTGCGTAGTTGCTAGGTACGATGTTGTTACGTTTACTTACAGCTAGCTTGTGTGTTCCTTGGGTGCAGTGCGACTTGCTAGTCAGTTAGTGTGTGACGGTCCAAGCTGTAAGTCGATGAGTGGACGATGGGATTTACCAACGCCGAAAAAGCCGGCATGCTCATGGGGTATGGAGAGTGTAGGAAAAATACAGTTCGTTCTTTTGCAGTGTATGCGGCAACATACCCCAGAAGGCGTCAAACATCTGAGTTATTTATCAGCCTCTTGAACTAGTTAAGTGAAAGTGGTACTGTAGCATCTAGACAACGTAACAGAAATAAACAAGAGGCGATAGGAGGAAATTAATGTTCTTAATGCTGCTGCGCTATCGCGTGAGGAAGTGGCATGAGTCTGGCAAGTGTCCTACGCATTTTCCATCGTCACCGGTTCCGGCTGGGTCGGAGATTTTCCCCTACCAGGGACTGGGAGTTCTTGCTCGCATGAAAGTGGACAATGAGTGGCCATGGAACATTCTGGGAACACACAAAGCCCATTTCCATCCCAAAGGACATGTAAGTGCGCAGAACTGCAGAATGTGGGAGAATATGGCCTACGGAGCATCCGCACGCCCATGAAGCGGTACCGCTACATTATGCAAATGTGATTGTGTCGTTCGGGTTGACGGCAGCGTTTACGTAGCGCCGTATTTTTTCGAGGAGACGAATCCTGCGGTTCCTGTTGTCTCTACCATTGCTGATAAGCGGTAGGACAGTGTTTCGCCCACCAACGTCATTTCAACACAACAGCGCCGATGTGTCGGTAGGATCATTTTAATGCAAGATGGTGCACCTCTGTACATTGCACAGCCAATGAAGTGGCCGCTGCATAAGCCTTTCGGAAATTCTAGAATTATCAGCCGTTATTTCCCTTCAGCCAGGCAATGCAGATCATCTGATGTGAAAGATATTGTGTTTAGTACTTGTGACGTTACGTCACATAAATATTGACATTTCTATCGGTTGTAAACCGTAATTAAATATTTTATGAATATAATTAGTGTAAAAGATATAGTTAATGTTCTTGAAACGACTGATATGCAGTGATAGCATCTTTATTTAATGTCTATGAAAATAAAAAAGAATCGAAAGAGACGCGATTGTACGGCCGAGGAGGAAGGACGTATTTTGTGGGACACACACTATTTTTGTTTCACTGTACGGAAGGCAGCCATTGAGCGGCTACACATGTTTTATGTAAGTTATTCGTATTTATTGCTGAAATAAACTTGTTATTATTATTACAAAATGAATTTCTTTGTAATAGTTGTCACCTCAAATGCTCGCAGTGGCTAACTATTTTTAATAAGCATTTTTTCAGTAATTTGCACTGCGAGAAGCTCATCTTCCGCTGCAGCCTCTGGTCGGCCATTACGCGCCGAAGTATTAATTTATTTTTCAAAGTATTAACAGTAACTGTAAATGCGAGAGATTTCGTTATAAGAACCTTTTTAAATTGCAACAGATAATTAATTTAGTTAAAGTTCATGTTTTTCTGTCTCGTGGGCCCCTACCACCACGGCACAGCGCGTCCCCAGGTTGCGGATAGGGGATACGGCCTTCAGATATGAAGGGTAGCTGCGAGTACAGAAAAAAAAAAAAATAAATAAATAAGCACTCGCGGACAGCCGGTGGGGAGCAGGCGATGGCGTGATGAACCATCCCTGTTTCTTCTTCTCTTACTATCAAATCTATCCATCAAGAATCAGCAACATTAATGGTCATGGGTCCCTTTGAAGTAAAATATTCCGGAGGTAAACTAGGTTCCCATTCGGATCTCCGGGCGTAACCTACGTCGAAGAGATTCAGGCCGAAAGGAACTCTCAGGTTAGGAACATGGAACGTTAAAAGTTTGAACAGGCCAGGAACATTCCAGACATTATTAGACGAATTAGACAGATACGATGTAGACATTACAGCTATTCAAGAAACTCGGTGGCAGGGGGAGGGGAGCATAAAGAGGGGTAACTATGCATTTTTCTATGGAGGTGCGGATGCTCACAGTTTCGGAACAGGTTTCGCAGTACAGAGAAAAGTGCTTCACGCAATCAGAGATATAAGGTTCATTAGTGACCAACTATCAGTTATAGTGTTGTCAGGCAGGTGGAATAGACTAGTAGTACTTAATGTACACGCACCAACTGAGGACACTGAAGAGAGTGTTAAAGACTGCTTTTATGAAGAACTAAATCGACTGTGGGATGAGTTCTCCTCGTATGATACAAAATTAATCATAGGTGAATTTAATGCGAAGATAGTGAAGGAGGAAACATTCCGGCCTACAACTGGGAAAGAAAGTTTGCATAACATTTCGAATGATAATGGCACAAGGGTGGTTAATTTTGCTGTTTCAAAAGACATGATTGTTGAGAGCACGTATTTCAAAAGGAAGGACATTCATAAAGCAACTTGGGTCTCTCCGGATGGACTCACCCGAAACCAAATTGATCATGTTCTTGTAGATCGAAGATGACACACTAGTATAGCAAATTTTAGGACTTTCAGGGGAGCAGACTGCGATTCTGATCATTTTCTTGTAGTTGCCAAAGTTCCCCAACGGCTATCTACAGCAACTTCAAGGTGTCACAATGCAGAACTTGTTTGGTTCGACACTGACAAGCTAAATGATGAAAACTTTAGAAGAAGGTACATGATAGAAATTTCAAATGGGTTTGATGCTCTCAGGACACACGAATATCAAGACGAGGATGTAAATAAACAGTGGATCACTGTGAGGAAGGTCACAATAGGTACAATTAAGAAGAACAGGTGGAAACCGTGGTTTGATCAGGAATGCAAGAAATTGGTAGAGGAAAGGAGAAAATCGCGATTAGATTGGGATAGAATGGGAGACAGGAAACGAGAGGAGTTCTTGAACTTGAGAAGGGAAGTTGGTCGTAGGCTACGGGCAAAGAAGAGGGATTATTTGAACAATCAAATTACAAAAATGGATACAATCAGTAAAACAAGAAACATAAGGGAACTTTACCTAGACATAAATGGGTATAGGAAGGGCTTCAAGGCTAGGACAAATGCTCTTCGAGGGGATGCTGGGGGAATACTGACAGACCCCAGTGCTATATTAAGTAAATGGAGGGCGTATTTTGAGCATCTATTAAATGTACACCAGGAAGCGGGAAATGAGCAGGCGTACGAAATACATACAGCAGAACCCCAGGTACCTGAGCCAACGTTAAAGGAAGTAAGAGATGCAATCAACAAATTAAAAAACCATAAAACACCAGGATCAGATTGCATAACTGCAGAATTAGTTAAAATGGGGGACAGAAATTGGTGTAAGCAGTTCAGAAAGTGATAACTAAAGTATGGAACTCAGAGATGATACCTGAAGAGTGGCAGGAGTCGATTCTGATCCCAATTTTTAAGAAAGGTGACAAAATGGATTGTAGTAATTATAGAGGCATATCGCTATTACCAGAATGTTCCAAAATTTTCTCGAATATTCTGCTAAGGAGGCTTACACCATATGCAGATGAAATTGTGGGGGGTTACCAAACCGGCTTTCGGAGGAACAGATCAACTATAGACCAGATATTCATCCTGCGTCAAATTTTGGAAAAGAAATGGGAATACAATAAACCAGTTCATAATCTTTTCATAGATTTAACAAAAGCATATGATTCAGTATTGCAATCAAAACTGTACAGAATTCTTTTGGATCTTGGAATACCAAAGAAGTATGTTAGACTTATACAAGTGAGTTTGAAAAACACAAGAGGTACAGTACGCGTGGGGAAATTGGAGTCAGAAGAATCTGTAATAAAGAACGGACTTAAGCAGGGAGATGCCCTGTCTCCGCTACTTTTTAATTTAGTCCTAGAATATATTGTACGAATGGCAGCAGATAATTCATAAGGTGTGGAGTTAAATGGAAATATTAAGATATTAGGGTATGCAGATGATCTAAACATCATTAGCGATAGGAAAGAATCTGTAACAGCAAATGCGAATGCGTTAATCAAGGCTAGTGAATATGTAGGTCTAAGGATAAGTGAAGACAAAACTAAATACCTGGTTACTACTAGAACGCCAACAGCAGTAGATCAGGAAATGTTAAGAGTTGGAGACATGCAGTTTGAAAAAGTGAACACATTTAAGTATCTAGGCGTGGACATCACTTCGAGAAATGAAATTGAATCCGAACTGAAGAAGAGATTATGGGCGGGAAATGCATGCTACTTCTCACTGAATAGATTACTTTCATCACGGATATTGTATAGAAATTTAAAGATTAGAATATACAAAACTATTATTCTACCAGTTATGCTGTATGGGTGTGAGACTTGGTCTCTCACTGTGCAAAATGAAAAGCAGTTTAGAATATTTGATAACAAAATTTTGAGGAAAATTTTCGGAGCAAAAAGGGATGACATTAGCGGAGAGTGGCGAAAACTGCATAACGAAGAGGTTCGCGGGCTCTATTCAAGCCCTGACATAATCAGTATTATTAAATCACGTAGGCTGCGATGGGCGGGTCACGTAGCTCGAATGGATGAGGGCAGGGCAGCGCGCAAAGTACTGGTAGGGCACCTAGAGGGAAAACGTCCCATGGGGAGACCGAGGCGTAGATGGGAGGACAATGTGAAGGCCGATTTGAGGAGCCGCTCCACGGCAACAATCGAAACTCTCTCAAGCCTTACTTTGCAATCAATAAATAGAAATTAACAAAATTACATTCAACTCAGTTAACGGCAACTACATTTTAGTCACCACGTTCAAAATCTAAAGTTGGTACATGAATAACTGAGGCCCTTCAAGAATTCGTCTCATACAGTCCTGGAAATGGAAAAAAGAACACATTGACACCGGTGTGTCAGACCCACCATACTTGCTCCGGACACTGCGAGAGGGCTGTACAAGCAATGATCACACGCACGGCACAGCGGACACACCAGGAACCGCGGTGTTGGCCGTCGAATGGCGCTAGCTGCGCAGCATTTGTGCACCGCCGCCGTCAGTGTCAGCCAGTTTGCCGTGGCATACGGAGCTCCATCGCAGTCTTTAACACTGGTAGCATGCCGCGACAGCGTGGACGTGAACCGTATGTGCAGTTGACGGACTTTGAGCGAGGGCGTATAGTGGGCATGCGGGAGGCCGGGTGGACGCACCGCCGAATTGCTCAACACGTGGGGCGTGAGGTCTCCACAGTACATCGATGTTGTCGCCAGTTGTCGGCGGAAGGTGCACGTGCCCGTCGACCTGGGACCGGACCGCAGCGACGCACGGATGCACGCCAAGACCGTAGGATCCTACGCAGTGCCGTAGGGGACCGCACCGCCACTTCCCAGCAAATTAGGGACACTGTTGCTCCTGGGGTATCGGCGAGGACCATTCGCAACCGTCTCCATGAAGCTGGGCTACGGTCCCGCACACCGTTAGGCCGTCTTCCGCTCACGCCCCAACATCGTGCAGCCCGCCTCCAGTGGTGTCGCGACAGGCGTGAATGGAGGCACGAATGGAGACGTGTCGTCTTCAGCGATGAGAGTCGCTTCTGCCTTGGTGCCAATGATGGTCGTATGCGTGTTTGGCGCCGTGCAGGTGAGCGCCACAATCAGGACTGCATACGACCGAGGCACACAGGGCCAACACCCGGTATCATGGTGTGGGGAGCGATCTCCTACACGGGCCGTACACCACTGGTGATCGTCGAGGGGACACTGAATAGTGCACGGTACATCCAAACCGTCATCGAACCCATCGTTCTACCATTCCTAGACCGGCAAGGGAACTTGCTGTTCCAACAGGACAATGCACGTCCGCATGTATCCCGTGCCACCCAACGTGCTCTAGAATGTGTAAGTCAACTACCCTGGCCAGCAAGATCTCCGGATCTGTCCCCCATTGAGCATGTTTGGGACTGTATGAAGCGTCGTCTCACGCGGTCTGCACGTCCAGCACGAACGCTGGTCCAACTGAGGCGCCAGGTGGAAATGGCATGGCAAGCCGTTCCACAGGACTACATCCAGCATCTCTACGATCGTCTCAATGGGAGAATAGCAGCCTGCATTGCTGCGAAAGGTGGATATACACTGTACTAGTGCCGACATTGTGCATGCTCTGTTGCCTGTGTCTATGTGCCTGTGGTTTTGTCAGTGTGATCATGTGATGTATCTGACCCCAGGAATGTGTCAATAAAGTTTCCCCTTCCTGGGACAATGAATTCACGGTGTTCTTATTTCAATTTCCAGGAGTGTATTTACTTATGCACGTAAGTAAAAGTGATAAGAGAAAACAATATCCCTGAGAGAGAGAAGCATGCTGATAAAAATGTAATTTTTTTGTATACGACGTCACGAATGCCACCGACGTCACATACTCCAGTCACGAACGTAGCTGAACTATAGGCACGTATTGCGCATGCATACCGAACGTGATCTCCGAGACATTCCTATCCATTGTTGAACATGCCGCTTCTTGATTTCAGCTCGTGGTAAAAACAGTATTGATCATGTCCTCCACCAGTCTCAAGACAATTAGAAACCGATATCATTTTGCTTTTTAAGCGGTTTTTGGCCTCAGGACAATGAAAAACCGATTTTTCCCATCCGATGTGGTACGAAATTGCCTTGGTGGACGGGTTTACCTAAGTGACAGTATCATAACTGTTGACTGCCGAATTTGTGCAGTCCTGCACACTGAACAGTATGGTCGGTGTTATGTGCAGCTCAAACCATAGCCGTCGAATTGCGATTCGTTCGTCATTTGTAGCGGACCACATTTAGGGTAAGATCCTTACTGCGCCATCTTGGTAAAATTTGTCTTAACTTTTTGTTCCATGACTTTTTTCCCGTGCGTCAGTAATATACTGCTCAAATTTGTCATTCTGAGCAATAGCTCTATTTCTGCAGCGTTTTAAAGCTGGAACTTTAATTATGGAATCCTGCAATTTACATGGTGCAGAAATAGAATTTTCTTCCAGGATCTCTATAGGGAGCATGAAGATCAATATAAAGAAAGTAATGACCATTTCCAAGAGATTCACTGTGAAAGGACGATTGAACACCGGGTATGGCCGGTGGTTGGTGAAAGATTGAGGAAAAACGAGCAATCGTGGAAATGTTTTCGCGGTGGCGGTATAGGAATATATTAAAACATATGTAAGTAGATTTCCCATTTTATCAGGTCTAAACTGTATATTAATGTCCTTAGGCGATAAAATATTCTAACAAATGAGAGGAGAAATAATATCGGATTGCTTACGAGCACTTAAAATTGAGTAACTTGTTTTGGGACGGTCCATAAACCACAGCTCTGGCTTTCGAAGACTGTTTACAGGTAAACAAAAGTTTGAAGAGCCGTCCTGTAAGCAAGTCTGGTACATTGTCTCGGCCTCCACACTACGGTTAAGTAATATGAGACCTCACTATTGTTACCTGTGTCAGAACTGTAAAGCTCGTTGTCCTCGATGGTGAGTGTTCATCGGAGCTGAGGGTATCTGGAGTGCCCCAGGGAAGTGTGGTAGGTCCGCTGTTGTTTTCTATCTACATAAATGATCTTTTGGATAGGGTGGATAGCAGTGTGCGGCTGTTTGCTGATGATGCTGTGGTGTACGGGAAGGTATCGTCGTTGAGTGACTGTAGGAGGATACAAGATGACTTGGACAGGATTTGTGATTGGTATAAAGAATGGTAGCTAACTCGATATATAGAAAAATGTAAATTAATGCAGATGAATAGGAAAAAGAATCCTGCAATGTTTGAATACTCCATTAGTAGTGTAGCGCTTGACACAGTCACGTCGATTAAATATTTAGGCGTAACATTGCAGAGCGATATGAAGTGGGACAAGCTTGTAATGGCAGTTGTGGGGAAGTCTTAGGTTCATCGGCAGAATTTTGGGAAGATGTGGTTCATCTGTAAAGGAGACCGCTTATGAAACACTAATAAGACCTATTCTTGAGCACTGCTCGAGCGTTTGGGATCCCTATCAGGTCGTATTGAGGGAGGACATAGAAGCAATTCGGAGGCGGGCTGCTAGATTTGTTACTGGTAAGTTTGATCATCACGCGAGTGTTACGGAAATGCTTCAGGAACTCGGGTGGGAATCTCTGGAGGAAAAGAGGCGTTCTTTTCGTGAATCGCTACTGAGGAAATTTAGAGAACCAGCAATTGAGGCTGACTGCAGTACAATTTTACTGCAGCCAACTTACATTTCGCGGAAAGACGACAAAGATAAGATAGAGAGATTAGGGCTCGTACAGAGGCATATAGGCAGTCATTTTTCCCTCGTTCTGTTTGGGAGTGGAACAGGGAGAGAAGATGCTAGTTGTGGTACGAGGTACCCTCCGCCACGCACCGTATGGTGGATTGCGGAGTATGTATGTAGATGTAGATGTATAGGGGAAAAATCTACTGTTCGGATATTATCGTTATAATATCTCGAAAGCGAAAAATAGAAATGACAAGTAATAAGAATTATCATCACTCTTCATGCATACGTGGAGTACAAGGATATAACTCAAAACAGAGCTGCTAATGTGAAACCTGAAAAGTTAGGAAGGTAACGACACAACAGAATTCCACGTTGGGTGTCAGAAGGGTATCCCACATTCGTTTGCCGAATGACGAGATTCTAACGGGGTCTTTTGGACGGCCGAGTGAAATGTTATTGCGTCCATTTGCTGATAGGATGGGATGCGTGGGCGGTAGTTCCGGGTAGTGCGGAATGTGGAACACGGAAAACTTAGTTTTACCATGTATCAATAAAGACGGTGCGACAATGCATTACGCGCGTCTGGTAACCCGTCATCACTGTGTCGAGAGCGATACATGTTCGCAACTGGCCGGTCTCAGACTGCCGTAGCTGGTGGCTGTGTACACGCCACGGCGCGCCACTCAGATTGTATTTCCCGTCAGCGTTCCGCGTGATAAGCGCACAGCGCGGCGACTCTGGCGCTGTCCGCTACGGCCGTACAGTTCTGCCGTTACAAGATCATACATACCATAGCTCATCATAACTAAAACCAATATTCAATTAAAGAATAAAAAGCGAAGAAATACACAACAAATTCAGAATTCTCCTCGCACTCCGTGTATAAATAGTTCGAGTCCAGGCAGATTAAGCGAACCTAAGGCCGGAAAGAGTCTAAGCTGTCCCATCAGCCGTTGACTCCCTTCGGCAGAGAGAATGGAAGACGGGAAGTATCGTACAATAGCAGGTTCCTCAGTACTGTCTCACACTGGATCCGCATTCAGGCGGACGACGGTTCAAATCTTCTACTACGAAGACGTCCTGAGAGTATGTAGAAAATGCATGTTTGACCGTCAGCTGCTCTGTTATTTAAAACCCAAATATCGACCGGTTACAGTCAAACACGGATTAGGCTTAAAAGAGTTTAAGCCACAACATCACATCTGTCATTACTTAAATAATGACCCCATCCCATGTGTAGAGCACGCCGTGAATTCCAGTAGACCACACAGGACGTTAACAGTTTATATTTGGGTTTTAAATAAAAAAGCGAGTGATAGTCAAACATACTTTGTGACGTCGGTGTCATCCGTTACGCCGTCATACAAAAGAAATTACACATATATTTTATATATTTTTATTTTTAATTTATCAGCATGATTCTTTCTCTCAGGGATATTGTCTTCTGTTATCACTTTTACTTACGTGTATAAGTAAATATGAAACGGTTTCTTGAAGGGCCTCAGTTGTTCATGTACCAACTTTAGATTTTGAACGTGATGACTAAAATATGGTTGCCGTCAACTGAATTGAATGTAATTTTGTTAATTTCTATTTATTGATTGCAAGGCAAGACTTGTGAGAATTTCGATTGTTGCCGTGGAGCGGCCAAGATAAAACTTACCGAACTCATGGAATCTGTATAGTTTAAAAACATGAACTTTAACGTAAATTAATTGTTGCAATTTAAAAAGGTTCCTATAACGAAATCTCTCGCATTTACAGTTACTGTTAACACTGAAAAATTAATTAATACTTCGGCGCGTAATGGCCGACCAGAGGCTGCATCGGAAGATGAGCTTCTCGCAGCGCAAATTACTGAAAAAACGCTTATTAAAAATAATTAGCTTCTGCGAGCATTTCAGGTGATAACTATTACAAAAAAATTCATTTTGTAATAATAATAACAAGTTCATTTTAGAAATAAGTACGAATAACTTACATAAAATATGTGTAGCCGCTCAATGGCTGCCTTCCGTATAGCGAAACAAAACAGTGTGTGTACCACAAAATACGTCCTTCCTCCTCGGCCGTACAATCGCGTCTCTTTCGATCCTTTTTTATTTTCATAGACATTACATAAAGATGCTATCACTGCATATCAGTTGTTTCAAGAACATTAACTATATCTTTTACACTAATTATATTCATAAATTACGTTAACGACGATTTGCAAACCGCTAAAAATGGCAATATTTATGTGACGTACCGTCACAACTTGACGACTCTTAATAGTCACCTCTCAAAACTATTCTGTGAACAGTTCTCACATCACGAATTTAGAGAGGAGACGGAAAATTTGTGACTGCTGTTCTTTCCTCTCGTTCTGTATGGAATCCATCGCCATTCTTTAGGTGCCTCAAGAATTCTATTTCTTGGACGAAGAGGATCTTTTTCGGATTCGAGAGGAGACCTTCTATCTGAACACAGTCCAGCACGGTTTTCATGCGACATCGATGTCCTTCAGATATCTTTGAAAAAAAAAAAAAAAAAAAAGAACGGCAGTGTCATCCAAATATCAGATATCAGGGACACTTCGTCCTTTTCAGGTGTGTCAGAAGATTGTACATCATGTTCAAATGGTTCAAATGGCTCTGAGCGCTATGGGACTTAACATCTGAGGTCATCAGTCCCCTAGAACTTAGAACTACTTAAACCTAACCAACCTAAGGACATCAGACACATCCATGCCCGAGGCAGGATTCGAACCAGCGTCCGTAGCAGTCGCGCGGTTTCGGACTGCAGCGCCTAGAACCGCGTGGCCACCACGGTCGGCGTACATTGTGTGTTCGAATACATGGTTGCAACGTTAAATACACTGATCTGACATAAATCAAGACTTAGCGATATACACATATGGAGATGGTGGTAGCATCACGCACACAAGGTATGGAAGGGCAGTGCATCGGCGGACCTGTGACTCAGGTGATTCGTGCGGAAAGGCTTACAACGTGATTGTGGCCGCAAGACGGGAGTTAACAGACTTCGAACGCGGAGTGATGGTTGGATATAGGCAAATAGCACATTCCATTTTGGAAATCGTTTGGGTATTTAATACTCCTAGATCCACAGCGTCAGAGAGTGTGCCGGGAAACAAAATTTCAGGAATTACCACTCATCACAAGGAAAGCAGTGGCCGACGGCCTTATTCCGTCTCCCTTACTCTACCTCTCACTTTTTTACTACTGGAGTTAATTTTATTCTGCTTGTGGTTTTATCTATTTAGATACGATTATATATGTGTAGCAGCAAGTAAGTTGGTACATGGTAACTAGTAACTTTGCTTTACGATATTAAAGTTTGGATTTGCAATGTTCAGACTGATATAAAAATGAGTCTGAGAGCTGATGGCAGTACACAAAATTATTTGTAACAAGTTGCTATGGTTTTGATTCAATGTTATTACACTGTCTTTGGTGCAAATGGCTCTGAGTACAATGGGACTCAACATCTTAGGTCATAAGTCCCCTAGAACTTAGAACTACTTAAACCTAACTAACCTGAGGACATCACATACACCCATGCCCGAGGCAGGATTCGAACCTGCGACCGTAGCAGTGCCGCGGTTCCGGACTGCAGCGCCAGAACCGCACGGCCACCGCGGCCGGCACACTGTCTTTACTTGGTAATTCTTTCTTCATAAAAGCAAGTAACTTTGAGTAATGTTGAGTAAATATTTCACTTTGGCTGTATGAGTCACACTAGCACACATATGTTAAGTTCAGACATGGAGTGTAAGAGGAAATAAACACTTTTATCATAGATGTGGCACACCGTGGATAAAATTATTGCTTTTCCATATCTGCTCTGGATAATCATGTAGGGAACATTCACTTGCTACTGTAACGTAATCAAGAAAGACAGAAAACTGTATCTGAACTCACTACCTTGCATCGTATTCAGAAAAGTCAGTAATGAAATTCAAATGATCGTTACAGCACTGAATGTTGGTTACGTCATGCAGTGGACTTTTGAATACTGTTAATTAGAACAGGCGCGCGGCTAGCCCGCGTTCTCTTAATCTCAGGGAAGAAATGTAAAATATTGCTTTAGTTTACAGAGCAGACCTTGCCACAAAATGTGAAAATGATAAAGTCATAACACAGTTATTCATTATATTTTTCTGCCCGCATCTGCCGGCACTGCTGGAAGCTGTAAGAAAATGTTAAATATTATTATATTACCTCGCTTTACCGGCGAGGCGACTGCGATGCCTGAAATAAATATTTTTTAAACGTGCCGCATCTGCGGCCGTTGCCCTCGCAGATTGGTACAGCGGCTTCCGCTAAATTAAATGCTGAAAATGTCTAAATTATTTACGGGACGAATGGCTAGCAACTTTACAAATTATTTTAAAAACATATTTGCTGAAACTCTATAAATTCAAACAAGAATGCATTAATTTTACACACCTTTTTACAACAACTCGCCTAATGACGGATCTCAACCTTCATGAACTAAAGACTCACGGCCAGCATATACATTTGCTTAACACGCAAGTGTTACTCGTAACGAAACCCAAAGCGAACAGCGAGATTATTGCAATGCTTTTTACTATTTATACATGTACTGAATTGTCCTTTTTATCTGAGGCACAGATCATAGCCGGCCGGGGTGGCCGAGCGGTTCTAGGCGCTACAGTGTGGAACCGCGCGACCGATATGGTCGCAGGTTCGAATCCTGCCTCGGGCATGGATGTGTGTGATGTCCATAGGTTAGTTAGGTTTAAGTAGTTCTAAGTTCTAGGGGACTGATGACCTCAGAAGTTAAGTCCCGTAGTGCTCAAAGCCAAAAGGCACAGATCATAATCACTAATTCATTTAACAAGAATACGATTTTCAAAGATAATCATATGTCATGGCTAAAAGTTAAAAAATGCATAAGACGTCAAATAATTATGAATGTTCTACATCCACACATCGTGAAATCGTGAAATGTTTACACAGTCTTGCTTTATTGCTCCACTTGGTCATGTTTATTCGTGTTTAAATTATTTCTCTTTCGCCGTGTGCGTGGCACTATAAAGATACATGATAACTGGTATTACACACACGGACAAAACTCTATCACACGCTTCTTATGACGACTGGCCAGGAGACGCTACAGCCTTCACTTAACGACCGAGAGCAGCGACGGTTGCGTAGTGAGGTCAGCGCTAGCAGACAAGCAACACTGCGTGAAATAATCGTAGAAATCAATGTAGGACGCACGAGGGCCGTATCCATTAGGACAATGCGGTGAAATTTGGCGTCAATGGGCTATAGCAACAAACGACCGACGCGAGTGCCTTTGCTGATACCTTGACATCGCACGCATCGCCTCTCCCGTGATGGTGACCACATCGGCCGGACCCTTCACGACTGGAAAACCGTTTCCTGCTCAGATGAGTCCAAATTTCAGTTGGTAAGAGCTGATGCTTGGGTTCGTGTGTCGCGCAGACGCCACGAAACCATGGACCCAAGTTGTCAGCGAGGTACTGCGCAAGCTTTTGGTGGTTCCATAATAGTGTTGACTGTGTTCACATAGAATGGACTGGGTCATCTGGTCAAGCTGAACCGATCATTGATTGGAAATGGTTATGTTCGGCGACTTGGAGACCGCTTACCGTCGATAGTGGATTTCATGTTTCCCAGCGAGGACAGAATTTTTATGGGTGACAGTGAAACATGTCACTGGGCCACAATTGGTCGCGGTTGGTTTGAGGAACACTTTGCACAGTTCGAGTGGAGGATTTGGCCACCTAGGTGGCCTGAAATGAATTCCATCGAACATTAACGGGACGCAGTCCAGAGGTCAGACCGTTCACAAAATCATGCACTGGCAACACTTTCTGAATCGCAAATGGAAATGCCGTGTGGCTAGTGCCCTTCCGTCGGGTAGATCGTTCACCTGGTGCAATTCTTTCGAGATGACACCACTTCGGCGACTTGCGTGTCGATGGGGATGAAATGATGATGACAAGGACAACACCCAGTCCCTGAGAGGAGAAAATCTCCCACCCAGCCGGGAATCGAACCCGGGCCGTTAGGTATGACATTCCGTCGCGCTGACTACTCAGCTACCAGGGGCAAACTCTGAATCGTAGACGGATATGGAGGCAACATGGATCAGGATTTCTGTAGGGTACTTCCAACGATTTATTGAGTCCACGAATCGTCGAGTTTCTGCACTACGCCAGACAAAACGTGGTATCGCATGACATCATCTTAGTGTTATCGGAACGCACATATATTTGGCATCAAGAGTCGGGATGGCCGTCTGTTCACGTTCAGCCTCATCAACATCGATTTTGCTGTAGCCTCCCTATTTGTCCATTGTTGTCAAACACTTTGCTTCTTTCAAGCAGTCTAGTGCGTGGCAATTCCTCGTGAGATGTCGATTCGTTGAGAATTAACGCAAAATCGCTCTGTGTCGCCTTTTTCTTCACATTAAAGAGCCAAGGACTCTCTGATTATTCGATGATGTCATCTTGCGCATTTTCTCCATTTTCCGCCTGGACTGGAAAAGTTTGGAAATTTGTGGTAAGTTCTAAGGGACCAAACTGCTGAGGTCATCGGTCCCTAAGCTTACATACTACGTAAACTAACTTACGCTAAGTACAAGACCCACACACCCGTGCCCGAGGGAGGACTCGAACCTCCGACGGGGGGAGCCGCGCGAACCGTGTGACAAGGCGCCTTAAACCGCACTGCTACGCCGCGCGGCCCCCCTGGATTAACCATCGTTCAACCCGCATCTCTCAATATGAGCATTTCTTGATTTGTAGATGATCCACTTTTCCACTCAGGATTTGAAATCATACGCAGAATGGATGTAACTCGCCGACATATTTCCTCGGTCACGTAAGATCCTATTGGCAGGTCGAGAACGTGTTGGCTGCAGTGGTAGCGGGGCACGATTCGTGACCGATGGCAGTAACCTGCCGTTTCTGAGCTGTCCCTACACACGTATCTTAAGCGATGAGCTGTGGCTAATATGGCAGTTACTGATCCAATGTTCTCCTTGACCCTTTTAAAATGGTTATGATCCTCAGTGGTATCTACATTTATTTTATAAATCTTAATAGCTTTTATGAACGATTGAAGTTTTACAGTTAATCCCTTACGAGGTGATTTTTCTGTTATGTATAATACGAGGTACTATCTCTGGGCTGACTATATTTAAACCGAAATGTAGGGCACGTATCATGTGCAATTTTTAATTTATGTTATATAACATCTATTATCACAATTATTTAATTGTTGTTTAAATACTCCTTGCTTATTTTATTGCTCTAAATACAGGGTGTTTCAAAAATGACCGGTATATTTGAAACGGCAATAAAAACTAAACGAGCAGCGATAGAAATACACCGTTTGCTGCAATATGCTTGGGACAACAGTACATTTTCAGGGGGACAAACGTTCGAAATTACAGTAGTTACAATTTTCAACAACAGATGGCGCTGCAAGTGATGTGAAAGATATGGAAGACAACGCAGTCTGTGGGTGCGCCATTCTGTACGTCGTCTTTCTGCTGTAAGCGTGTGCTGTTCACAACGTGCAAGTGTGCTGTAGACAACATGGTTTATTCCTTAGAACAGAGGATTTTTCTGGTGTTGGAATTCCACCGCCTAGAACACAGTGTTGTTGCAACAAGACGAAGTTTTCAACGGAGGTTTAATGTAACCAAAGGACCGAAAAGCGCTACAATAAAGGATCTGTTTGAAAAATTTCAACGGACTGGGAACGTGACGCATGAACGTGCTGGAAAGGTAGGGCGACCGCGTACGGCAACCACAGAGGGCAACGCGCAGCTAGTGCAGCAGGTGATCCGACAGCGGCCTCGGGTTTCCGTTCGCCGTGTTGCAGCTGCGGTCCAAATGACGCCAACGTCCACGTATCGTCTCATGCGCCAGAGTTTACACCTCTATCCATACAAAATTCAAACGCGGCAACCCCTCAGCGCCGCTACCATTGCTGCACGAGAGACATTCGCTAACGATATAGTGCACAGGATTGATGACGGCGATATGCATGTGGGCAGCATTTGGTTTACTGACGAAGCTTATTTTTACCTGGACGGCTTCGTCAATAAACAGAACTGGCGCATATGGGGAACCGAAAAGCCCCATGTTGCAGTCCCATCGTCCCTGCATCCTCAAAAAGTACTGGTCTGGGCCGCCATTTCTTCCAAAGGAATCATTGGCCCATTTTTCAGATCCGAAACGATTACTGCATCACGCCATCTGGACATTCTTCGTGAATTTGTGGCGGTACAAACTGCCTTAGACGACACTGCGAACACCTCGTGGTTTATGCAAGATGGTGCCTGGCCACATCGCACGGCCGACGTCTTTAATTTCCTGAATGAATATTTCGATGATCGTGTGATTGCTTTGGGCTATCCGAAACATACAGGAGGCGGCGTGGATTGGCCTCCCTATTCGCCAGACATGAACCCCTGTGACTTCTTTCTGTGGGGACACTTGAAAGACCAGGTGTACCGCCAGAATCCAGAAACAATTGAACAGCTGAAGCAGTACATCGCATCTGCATGTGAAGCCATTCCGCCAGACACGTTGTCAAAGGTTTCGGGTAATTTCATTCAGAGACTACGCCATATTATTGCTACGCATGGTGGATATGTGGAAAATATCGTACTATAGAGTTTCCCAGACCGCAGCGCTATCTGTTGTTGAAAATTGTAACTACTGTAATTTCGAAAGTTTGTCTGCCTGAAAATATACCGTTGTCCCAAGCATATTGCAACAAACGGTGTATTTCTATCGCTGCTCGTTTAGTTTTTATTGCCGTTTCAAATATACCGGTCATTTTTGAAACACCCTGTATATCCCGCAGAAATTTACTATTTATCGTACAAAATCAGGTACTTTAGTGTGGTATTTTAAATAGAACACATAAATGGACTTTTGGAGAAAGAAATTTTACGTTCTCAAATGTTATATTATCCTGATAGCAGCAAAATTTCCACATAAAACTATATTCAAGGGCTTAAATTTGCACTTAAAAATTCTATTCGATAGGTACAAAAAGAGAATCTGTAAACTGACATTCACTGCAGGGATCTACAGTTTTCATATCACCACTCATAATACATCTGATTTTATCTAACACTAAATATTTTAAAAGAGAAACAGAAAATTGTCCTGAAGTTGTTCTTCTGAATGATTCTCTTGTTCGATAGCAGAACTGTGATCACTGGATGCTCAAAAATTGTCGTAATTTTTGCCTCTATCTTGATCCATATCACAAACTCTTCAAGATAAAAGCTGTCATTTACTGCGAACACGTTTTGTTCAGTGCGGCTGTGACGGACGACGTCAGCGGCATTTCCTGAGAGCTTGGTGACTGTGGTGCGTGGAGGATTTGCATATGTGGCAGTCGCCTTACAAGGGATTGGTCCAATCCGACATGTCCAAACCTGACTCGAAATTTTTCACATGGGAACAAAACACCAAAAGAAATACACTCTCAATATTTTAGCTGATCACCCGCACTGCAAGTATTTTTAAAGGAAAATCTTACTTAATCATTTTTGGTGGCGAAAAATTGCTTATAACAGCGGTTTGTAGGGCCCTTCCTAGCACTGAATCGGCGAATAAGCAGATGCAGCCATGACGTAGAGCATCGTAGTGTTAAGTCCACATAGACACACGCGGTTGTTAAGCACTTCATCCACACGAAAATCGTCGCAGATGTAATTTTTACACAAATGACTAGCAAAGGACCGAAACTCGAGGCTGTACATGAAGTTAGATTACAAACGGGACTTTAATTTCTTGAGATACTTTTATAATCATTCCCTTAGCACTGCTCTTACGATTATTTTTGAATAATTTATATTCTTCCAACTTCTTTATTTCTTAGTCGTCACAAAAATGCGAAGTGTCAATTGGATGATGGAAACTAGCGTTTTCCTCACACCAGGCACACCTGTTAAAGTAAAAGAAGCATTTAGGCACTTTACAGTAATCACTAGTTTTATTCGGACAGACCTGCGATGTGGTAAGAAATTGTAGTTCCGTTTCTCTACGCATCTTGCTGCATACCAGGCATAGTCAATCAGACTGGTAAAACTTGTTGTTGCAAACTGACAATGAGTAACACTACTGTTCCGTTAATTAACCTGAAGTGACAAATAGCTGTCGTAAAAGATACTGTCCGACAATATTCTGATTATTTTACATTGTTTAAAAATTTGTTTAGTCACCCTATTAGTTCCGAATGGTATCCAAATTATATGAGTATTAACAGTCTTTTATTCGTTGTTCTAAGCGCAGAGGTATCGTTATGTCCAGACCAAGAGACCAACAAAAGCAATGAACTATTTTCTGCAACTGGTAAGAAGACATGTCAGATCTAGTACTGAGAACTGTGCTCTCCCGTTTTTCCATATTTTGCTACGTCGATTACAATATGTGTGCAACTAAACAGTCTGTGCGTGTGGCAATATGTTGGGAGCACTTGAAGTATACCGCCGCCTTCCGCGTGGGGCGCTGTCTGTCAGTCCAACGCTCCCTGGCGGCTGTTTCCATGACCTGACGCGTGCAGCGGGCTCGCAGTGGCGTCTTCTCATCTCTCACGGAACGTGCTTTAGTACGGAACTAGGTGGTAGGATTGTGCGTCTCGTGCCGTCGAGGCAATGGTCAGGTTTTAAGTTTATGTGCCAGGATGATATCGTGACGGTATGTACCATGTAGTGGACTTGTTTACAGTTTAGTATTCTTGTCGCCAGCTACTGTCAGCTGAGGTTTGTGTTCAGTTTTACAGTCGTGCCTCTCACATTTCATCGTGTGAAATGTTCGGCTATATTTGTGTCTCTCCATGGCCACTGTCCTGAGAGAGTTTACTCGAGAAAGTTAAGCATTGGCGGTAGGGTACGCGGCTCACTGAGGTAGTGATTTTGAATTGTTCTCTTGTAAAAAGATTTGTTAACTTATATTTAACTGTGACACTACAGTTTAGCGGCGGTTGGGTTCAACCAGCACCAGATTGTTGCCGGTGGCTGGCAACTTACGTGCTATGTAATTGTTGCTTTTGTAGGGAGAGTAAAAGGCTTGTTTTGCTGCCGTTTTTGTAGCGTGTGTTCGGCAGTCGAATGTACCGCCGTGGAGAGTGGTTCCGCTGTGACTTGCGAGCAGAAATTTAGGTTCCTATTTACGCAACCTGCACATGACCCAACCGACTGCTCTGTTATTACATCGCCGCCCTGTTGTGATTAGTCGGTCTTAATATCATTTTGTGTATGTTCTATGAGTCCACTTGAGGGTTTGCATTGTCTGTTTCACAGGTACCAAGGCAAAAACAAGCAGAGAAAGCTACGCCCATAGAAGTGGCTAATGCTAGGAAACAAATTCATCCGCGTTCTGTTACTTTAGCAGCTGGTATTCGCAGATTTTTCGTAATTATCAGACACTGGATGAATCGTCCATTTCAGAGCTGCTGAAGATCTGCTTCACAGTAATCACTAGTTTTATTCGGACAGAACTGGGATGTGGTAGGAAATTGTAGTTACGTTTCTCTATGCATCGTGCTGCATACCAGGCATAATCAAACTGGTTAAACTTGTTGCAAACTGACAATGAGTAACACCACTATTCCGTTAATAAACCTGAAGTGACAAATAGCTGTCGTAAAAGATACTGTCCGACAATATTCTCATTATTTTACATTGTTGGAAAATTTCACTATCGGAGAGGTTGAGTCACCCTATTAGTTCCGAATGGTATCCCAATTATATGAGCATTAAGTCTTCTATTCGTTCTCCTAAGCGCAGAGGTATCGTTATGTCCAGAAATGAACTATTTTCTGCAACTGGTAAGAAGACATGTCAGATCTAGTACTGAGAACTGTGCTCTCCCGTTTTTCCATGTTTTGCTACGTCGATTACAATATGTTTGCAACTAAACAGTGTGCGTGTGGCAATTTGTTGGGAGCATTTGAAATATACCGCCACCTTCCGCGTGGGGCGCTGTATGTCAGTCCAACGCTCGTTAAACCATTCTTAACTAAAAACAATGTGGTCATGAGAGGGGTGCTATCTAGGTTGTGATTCCCAGCGACTGTCACAAGTTGACCTCAGATTCAGTGCAGTTCTATACCCACATCTGACACCTGAACGTGGTTTCTAGTTCACTGACGAAATACATCATGCCAAAGGAAAATAAATGAAACAAAAGACGACCACGTAAACCTTACTGATTTATGTTCGTAGCATAAATAATGGTCTGTAAGTTTGAGGAACTCATTCCAAATTCTAAGAAGAAATACTTCTTATAATTGTAGATCACAGCACTTAATAAGTACAAGATATGCATAAGAAATAAAGCATTTGGTAGCTACTACACCTGCGAAAAAATCTCACTTTTCATAAGAGGTCTTAGATATAATCTGGCTTTTCTAGCACTTGCAACAGTGAACAAACATATTTCATCACATGTTTCGTTGTAAATACTAGGAAAATATGACTTATCAATTCAAAGTCGATATTTCTCTTCAGAGATTTCGTATCCGATAAGTATCGGAAATAAATCCTAAAAAGAGGAAATACATAAGTTCAACGGACTTCAATTTTCTCAATGCACCGCACGAAACTACTAAATCTTAAAAATAATGGAAGTACTGCTTCGTTTTATTGTTTCTTTATTGCTAAAGCCCTCGCATGCAAAGCATCTGCATTCTCTAAATTTTTGAGTTCTGTTCGTTTCGTATCCTGTCTTTTGTTCGAGAATAGTATTTAACCCCAATACACACTGCAAAAAGACGAATTTTGGCAGAATGTTGACACAATAGCGCTAACTTCAGCACTACACGTTTGGTGCAATGGTGTGGGTGTCGGCGTTAGAGTGGTTCTATCCGCCCAAACTCTCAAGGATTGTTCGTCTGCCCGTCGGTCAAAACGATTAAAAAGATCTATTTGTGTCGGTCGGCACAAGTCATAATTCCTGCTGCTGTCGGTATCCGGCTGTTAGAGCGTGTGTCTACGCAGTGTGATGAGTAATGGGGCACAAACGTCCTGTCTGTTTGCTAGTCAACTGTGTGAAAGTGTATAATTTGGCTGTCTGACGTCTTGCATTAGCTTGAAAACTTTTAGGTTCTGTTGTTCTAGTTGTCTTCAGTCCAAAGACTGGTTTGATGCAGCTCTCCATGCTACTCTGTGCGAGCCTTTTCCTCTTCGTATAGTTACTGCAGCCTACATCTCTTGGTGGCCCTCTGCAATTTTTACCCCACTCTTTCTTCATATACTAAAGTGGTGATTCCTTGACGTCTCAGAATGTGAACTATCAATCAATTCCTTCTTTTGGTCAAGTTGTGCCACAACTTTGTCTCACTCGGGGGTAAGAACAGGACCGCGGTATTCCTGCCTGTCGTAAGAGGCGACTAAAAGGAGTCTACTGTTTTGGCCTTTAATGTGATGGTCCCCTAAAGGGTTAGACCACTACCTTTCAAAATTTTCCGTTAGTGCGTACCATTTGGGAAACACCTTACGTGGTGCATCTTAAATCCATCTTGCCCTAAGATCTGGCACACCAAATATTGTCATGGAGTTGGACTTACGTCCAGCTTCCGGCCGCATCCGCTGCAGTGTGTTCCGAGTAGCATACATTCCCTCCATTGTGCACTTCCATCTTTTCCCTCATGATGTACAGTCTTAGACATAAAGAATGACCGCCGGCCGGCCGCCTCAGACCAAGTCCGAGTCGTTCACTTAAGGTGGCCAATAAAACTGACCGCCCCTGACAACTCTAAGTCCGGCCATCTGCACGATCTGGCAACACTAAGATGGGGAATTGTTAGGAGGAAGTGTTATCTACTTCCGAGGCGATATGGAGTCCGTGGTCTTGCGGTAATCGTGGTAAATTCTAAACTTAGTCCCATGTTCGCGTCCAACTGTGGTTTTTATTGTCTTTACCACATTCGGTCTAAAGTTATGAGTCTGGTTGAACATCGAAGACAATTCGCTTAACATTCTACCCACCCGCAATAACAAATATTCCAGAAACAATTCCGCAGGACAGCTCGTGGCTGCGTCGCGATCATAACAGCTTACGCTCGAGCGTTTCCTCGCGCTGCAGCGGCTACCGGCCACCGGCCAGACGCCACCCGCCGCCTGAAATCCGGCGCCGCTCATGTCAAGGCGGCACCACGCTGTCAGTGTATGTATCAATGCCATTTTCGAATTTGAAGTTCTAGTTATCATCTTGCAGTTAAAAATTGGATTTTGCATACTTGAAAATCATGAACTACATTTAAGCATTGTAAAATTGAGTCGCAAGTGGAAAAAGGTGTAACATCTGCAACACAACATTTACTTTGGTATAACAGAGGGGTGAATGTAGAGGAGGCAGCTATAAAGATTTGAACTGTTTGGAGCGAGTGCTTTTGGGAAAAATACGCCAGAAAGATATTCTTGTTTCAACAAAGATCGTTCTGGCATGAATGATTTTCCACATTAAGGAAGTCTCGACTACTGATACATGTGACAGATTACCATTTTACCACCATGCGACATTTGCATTCAACAGGCAAAGTTCAGAAGTCTGGTGTAGGAGTACTGCATGCTCTAATTCGAAACAACAAAATCAACGGAGTGACTATTATTGAACGTCATCAGGTCGCTCATTGAGCATTCCTATGCAGTACTGTTACTGGTGACATTTGATGCCTTTATCGTTATCTTCCTAAGAAGAAATGAAAGGCTGAGCCCCACCAAAAGACGCAGACTAGAGGAAAGTGTAGCGTGAACACAGTATTTTAGATTTGATAGCTCCATAAGTGTGTTTTCGACTACGAATTCTGCCCCAAGGGGTGTGTGCAACACAGCTGGAATTTGTTGTCAACAACTGAGACACCTTTCGGTCGCAGTGTAAGAAAGTCGAGCAACAAAACTACATCACCTGTGCTACTGCATGATAACTCACACTGTTGATTTGAGAAACAAAACTATCCAGCAGATTGATAGGGAAGTCGTCTCTCAGACACTTGTATTGATAGGGAAGTCCTCTCTCAAGCACTTGTCCCTCTCGTCATATATTCGTAAAATATTACCTTTCCCGCTCTTGATCGATCAACCGTCAAGGAAATTTATTTCTAGACGAAAATACTCTTAAAACTACACTGGTTTAATGACATCGTTAAAACGAGTAGTTCCTACGGGCGTAGAATTTGTAAATAACTGTTGCATAGTCAGATTGTTGTAGATACCGTGAAAGAAAATTCAGCTGCTGATTAATTTCTCTTTGATCATTACTATTGCGCTTAGTAAACTAATGGAAAATGCAAATAAAATATTCACTGTACTAATGCAAATCAAATTCAGCTTACTACAGAAACATCACGACGGCAGTCTATCTTAATAAAGCATTAAGTTCAAAAATGGTTCAAAGGTCTCTGACAACTATGGGACTTAACTTCTGAGTTCATCAGTCCCCTAGAATTTATTAATAGTTAAACCTAACTAACCTAAAGACATCACACACATCCATGCCTGAGGCAGGATTCCAACCTGCAACCGTAGTGGTAGCGCGGTTCCAGACTGTAGCGAAGCATTAAGTGTCTGTAAGACGATTGATCCTATTTTAACACGAATTAGTAGGATATTACCGACTTTTGACTTCGAAAAGATCTGTATTTGCTTCGTTTCCTGTATCCTTCGCAAGTATTATGAAAATGTGGCATTTCATAGATAAAAATATGTATACCCAACAACAAAAAATATGTCGGCAGAAAACAAAAGTGGTATTATGAAATTGGCAGTACCGTAATGTTTTCGCTCTGACAGTAAGGGTTACTGAAAGTACCAAGACGAATTTTGCTCGAGCGCTGTCTTACGATTCCCTTATTGAGTTTGTAGCTGCCTGCTTATAGCTCTACTACAAAAGAATAAAAAATCTGGCTTTCAGCGAGTCTAGAAAGGCGAACGACAGCAGCTTGCACCTGGTAGCCAAGCATGTTACCTGAGAAATGGTATTTTCCTAAAGTGGGAAGACATCCTTTTGTGGTTGAATTGTTGGCAAATATCAGTCAGACGTGTGCCGTTGGTCTAAGCGTTTCGGTGTGTTGAATTTGTACCAATGATTTTTCTACAGGTTTTTTCCGATCCCAAATAGAGAGTTGAAGTCTCCCTTTAGTATTTTCACGTCATCTTGATGAATTTTGCTCATAGTATTTTCGAGTGTGTTACAGAATTATTGGACATTTTTGGTGTTTTTCTTATTTTAGATGTTGGTGGGGCCATGTGCATTGATGAGTGTATATTTTGTACTGGGGTTCTGAATGAGCATGGTCATTAGTCGATTGTTGATGGGTGTGATTTCTTTGACAGAGTTGATGATAGATCTGTGTTCGAGAAAAGCAGTGCCGAAGATTGGTACGCCTTTCGCTAACTTTTGTTGCATTTTGCTCTTGAAGATGCAATAGTTTCCGTAATGCAAGATTTCATTGTCAGTTAGTCGTGGTTCTTGAAGAGCAATGATGAGAATTTTTGTCGGTCGAGTTAATATGTGAGGTAATTTAGTTTTCGTTATTTGCATCAATGTATCGATGTTTTGTTAAAAAAAAGTTGTTATGTGTGTGAAATCTTTTGGGACTTAGCTGCTACGGACATCAGTCCCTAAGCTTACACACTACTTAACCTAAATTATCCTAAGGACAAACACACACACCCATGCCCGAGGGAGGACTCGAACCTCCGCCGGGACCAGCCGAACAACCTGCCGCGACCCTCAACCGCTCGGCTAATCCGCGCGGTGTGTAGTTTTCAAATGCACGTTTTCTGCTTGTAGGGAAATTTACAAGAGATCCTCAATATTCTCTGCCGTGCTAACCGGGCCTCCCCAGAATCCGAAATTCCAACAGCCGCCTGTCGACAGTTTGCACAGTTCATGTTTGCTTGTGTTTCATTGGTTTGGCCTGGGTGATTCCAGGTCCGGACAGGACCAGAGGGTGTTGAAGCCTTTGGAAGCAAATATTCTCAGTCGAGCTCATTCAGCTAACAGACGGTGACCAGAGCAGCGGTGGTTTTCACTCAGACGTGCGTGGATTTTGAGTTCAACGGATCGAGTAGTCGTTAAGGATTGTTTTAGTATTTGGTTCACCCCAAGTATTTGATTTCCTCGGTACCGCCAATATGGGGGAGGGTTTCCCCTATCGGCCCCACGGGATTATTATTATTATTATTATTATTATTATTATTATTATTATTATTGTCATTATGTCATCAGCAAATCCGATATGGTGCATCTTCCCACCAGTGCAATAGATGTACATTGTTCGACTCACTATTTTCATCACATAAATATGGGTTATAATTACGTTACATTGCTGCTAGTAGACATATTTCTCACTTTTTCTTGGGCAGTTGCTACCTGTTACTCCATCATAGGAATTTATGTGCGCAGCATAGTTGCAATACAGATGTTCAAATTATCCGATTTCTGTAATTTCATTTCGATAACAGACCGTTCTAATAGGAATTCAGCCAGTCAGGTTTAATGCGGATATCCGAATACGACTCTCATCATTTGATAGACTGGGTAAACCACATTCTTAATCGGACGGTTGAATCTAGATCACTTATTGATGACAGGGCCTGAATTCTTAAACACTGTGAAAAATAATACAATGTGGTTATTACTAATACTTTATTTAAATATAAATATATGGACCGCCCCTCGTGGTCTCGCGGTAGCGTTCTCGATTCCTGTGCACGGGGTCCCGGGTCCGATTCCCGGCGGGGTCAGGGATTTTTCCTGCTTCGAGATGACTGGGTGTTGTTGTCTTCATCATCATCATTCATCCCCATTACGGTCGGAGGAAGGCAACGACAAACCACCTCCATTAGGACCTTGCCTAGTAAGGCGGTACGGGTCTCCCGCAGCGTTCCTCTACGCTCTGTAAAGAAGCATGGGACTTCATTTCCATTTTTTCCATAAATATATGAACGAACGAGATAAGTTTATTTACAGCAGAGCCCCATCCATCATAGCAGAGCAGTGCGAGATTGGTTTCAGGGCCAAGAGCGGATAGAGGTGTTGCCGTTTGTTCCACGATCACCGAACATCAACCAGATAGAGAATATGTGGGCAGAGGTAACAAGGTCATTGCCATGTGGACCTACAAATGCAAGCGACCTTTGGACGAATATAGAAAACGTATGGTGGGAAGTAAACCATCGCGCTACACTGTCGACGACTTTATGAAAACAATGCCCCCACGCCTTTGAGAAATCTCACGTAATGATCGTGGGTGGGTTGGTTACTAAAAGTATACTCGTCCACAAAACCCATGTGGACAATTATGATAGTCGCTCAAGCTTTGCTTTGTCGCAGCTCTTTAGATACAAGTCCATTTACTTTCAGTCTCCTCCTTACAATTCTTGCAATGCAAGGTAATTGAAAAATCTCATCCACTCGACGCCAACTGAGGAATTGACTGGTGTGCTAAACACACAGTAGCTGTCACCCTCACTGGAATCAATGTGTGTGTGTGTGTGTGTGTGTGTGTGTGTGTGTGTGTGTGTGTGTTTTCGTGTTCACACCCAATCTGAATCAATACTAGTAACATTAGAGAGACAACCAACAATAAATATTGCATCAAATATGACTTAAAGTATTTTAATGCTATTGGAAGCTACAAACAGAATTTTTACCCAACCCACGTCCTGCATATTACGTTAAGTAAGATGTATTAACTCCATAGTATCGTTAGCAGAGACAGTGCGCCCTTGTTGTCGAGGCTCGCTACAAGTGCAGCGATTAGCAGTGCCCAGTGCCTCTGCGATTTGTTTATGTTGGCTGAGCGTGGACACTGCAGCAGACGCTTCGGCCATAAACAGAATCAAATCACCTTGGCTCTAAGTGCAGTGAGCGGATACCACTGCCTGCCTGTTCTCGTAGTAACCAACGTGAGACTCTACTCACACGTGCCATGGGGCAATTTCAAGGGGTATCATGTCATTAGTCATCAGAATATTAACCAGTGGTGAAATGTCCACTCTATTTGAATCCCAAGAAAATAGGAACCTTCTCACAAAGGAATGTGAGGTGATATCAAAATTTATCCAACATACAAAACTTAACTGCAGGGCTTTCATGTATGCAGTAGTAGCACACAAGGAAATATGTCTTGGAAGCGTATATTTCATTTCCTCTTCTCATATTAACGCCCTTGTTTTAGTATGAAGTGAGAAAAAAACATGAAAAACTAAAGTTCCTGAGAAGCATATCAGTCATTACCTCTTCTCATAACTTTTATTTTAGTATTAACTAAAAAAACAGTTTAAGTTTGTGAAGCATAATATGACACAAGATTCTTATCGTAGGCGCTATCGGAAACGCAAAAAGCAGGGAGCTGTCCATTCTTTTGTCCAACAGTCTGTCTCCTTTCATGCATTACTTGTGGGCATCAAGTTTTTCAGCAGAACAAGCCTTATGTTATTGTGCTAATTACGGTATGGAAAAAATGCAACGAAGACGATTTCCCCAAAAGCAGTGCGGATATTTGCAAATGTCTGTATTCAGCAATGACTGCCAGCTGCCATAACACTTCACAGAATCCATGCGGCAGGCAACACAACTGTGCGTGCACTTCAGACTTCATTCAGTAAGACGTCAGGAGATGGATGGAAACGTCAAATTAACGTCGCTTTCCGAGTCGTATTCAATCCAGAATGAGGTGTTATTAAGGTAGTTGAGCGTTCTAGCAATTACACTTTTATAATTCCCATATGAGCATTCCGATAGCCAAAAGAACCCGTTAGTATGAAACTATCGAGAACTGCATTAATATCAGACTGCAAGAACTTGAGACAATACGTGGACTCTTCTCTTCGCTGGGTGACCTATTACTGTTATTTAGGATTCTTTCCGTCCTAGGCGTAATTCAAATGGAACTTCAGAGGCGCTTCCCGCTGTTCTTGACAAACATCAGCAACCTGTAATCACTGCGAATTAAAACTGCGTGATGATATGGCTCAGGTTGTCAGTAGTTGTGGTGGTGTTACGCTGTCAACCTGCTTACAGTAACGTTAATGGTGGCACACACAATTTAGCGCTGACTACCTGCTTAAGTAAAGATAGTGTTGTGGCGTCGTTGCTTCTCTTTATTTGGCCTCAGCTTGAGTAATCCGATTTAACGAACATAGTACTCCATTCGCGGGCTGCTAATGATACAGTATGACTACAGAGATCATCGAGCGGGTATTACATTAATTCTGCAATGAATTGCTTAACAAATATTACCCTCAGCTATGCAGCTGGAATGACTCATTACATAGGTACTCTGTTGCACTTGGTTAAGGGATCAGTTCGCTGCAATCCTGCTTCTACTGTTCGTAAATACTTGTATACTTCATAAATGGTACAAATGGCTCTGAGCACTATGGGACTTAACTTCTGAGGTCATCAGTCTACTAGAACTTAGAACTACTTAAACCTAACTAACCTAATGACATCAGACACATCCATGGCCGAGACAGGATTCGAACCTGCGACCGTAGCGGTCGCGCGGTTCCAGACTGTAGCGCCTAGAACCGCTCGGCCACCCGGCCGGCATACTTGTATAGTGAACATTCGTTATTTGACTAAATGAGAACTACAATCTGATTGGTATATATATGACATGGGTTAGCGCCGGCACAAAGCAATGCCTAAGGGTTGGATGCCGTTGAAGTCCCGTTACACTTACGGCAAGACAAATGTTCGCAAATCACCTCTATTGCCTCAAAAAACAATTGCATCTTAAACATCGAAGGACCGACGTCCACACTGTCACGGCGCGTTGAAATACAGCTAAGACGGCAGTTGAATATTTGTGACCGACTGGGCTTCGAACCTGGGCCTCTTGCTTACTAGACAGACGTGCTGATCACTGCACTATTATTTTTTAAAAAAGTTTGAGGAGACTTTCAGCACCAGGTAGGCGGATGCAAAGAGGGCAGGGGTCGAAGATCCGAGGCCTGGCCTCAATGCCTCCCCCATACCTGTCACTGAGCAGCTGCATTATTCCCATGTATTCCATGTTTGCACCCACATATACCTTTAAATTGTGGAACAAAATTGTAGTAATTAAGGTAAAATAAATTACAGAATGCCGCCTCCAGTGGCGTGCGTTCCTTGTAGAACATAACTTATAACAGTGAAAAGGGTGACGGAAAATTACATAACAAACATTCATTCAGAAATATATTCACAATTTAAGTTATTATGCTCTTAACCACAATCCGAGTTGGAGTCTCTCTTCAGTTACAGCTAAGCAGTGCGCACCTATTGTACTATTGTAAGAACAGAGATACAGGATTTTGGATTTAAAATTTTGTGAATTCGTTGTAAGAACTTATGAGACCAAGCTGCCTAGGTCATCGGTCCCTAAGCTTACACACTACTTAATCTAACTTAAACTATCTTACGCTGTGGACAACACACACACCCATGCTGGAGGGAGGACTCGAACCTCCAACGGTGGGCACTGTCGGGACGCAGCAGCCAACCTCTTTTCAGCACCTATCTACACACGCTCCTCGTCAGACGCGAATTCCCATCTTTGCCGCATACCACATGCGCGGCTCTTTCGGTAACGTCCGAAAGGAAAGACACTACGAATCCGGGTACGAACCTGATCAGGCACAAATTTTCAACTGACGCCGTTGTTCTATTTTAATGCGCATGACAGCCTGGACATCTGTCCTTCAATCTTTAATTGATTAACAAGTCTGTCTATTTAGATTCGTAGTGTCTGTTCTTTCGGAAATGTCCGAAAGCGCACACACACACACACACACACACACACACACACACACACACACACACACACATATTTTTATCTTAAGTGCTATTCGGAAAATGTTTGGCAACTCAGTGATAGTGCCGGACTGGAGCTGCATCAACCTACTCATTTCGCTAGATATAGTTGTAATTTTCTGAAAAATTCCTGTTTCATAAATGACAGCGACAGTCTCTCATCGTTTACTTTGTCGGAAACCTGCTCCTCTCTGCCCTAGCCTATACTATAGCAATGAGTGATTGCTCACAATCTTGATACCTCACTGGACGTGCTGCTGCAACTGTAGTCAAAGATTCAAATCCAGCTGAAAAACCCCCCTGCGGGTCCGGGGATTAGAATAGGCCCGAGGTATTCTTGCCTGTCGTAAGAGGCGACTAAAAGGAGTCCCTCCCCCTCAAGGGGGTAGTTAGCGCCTGCGTCCGGAGACGGACGGTTCCACGACCTCTATTTGCGGTCATTTTGCTTTTTCACTTCTCGTTTGTTCCTTCCTTTGTTGGTTCCTTTCTTTGCTCTTTTCCACCTCAGTCTTCCTTACTCTTTCCCCTGCATAATCTCCTTGCCTTCTCATTGCCTTCTTCTCCTTGCCTTCTCATTGCCTTCTTCTCCTTGCCTTCTCTGGTCTCCGCCTCGGCGTTTGAGACAGTCTGTCCTCTCTCTCTCTCTCTCTCTCTCTCCCTCCCCCCTTTTTCCTCTTCTTCCTTCCTCCCTGTGCGCGCCTGAAGGCCGACCCACGCGTTCGCACGCGTAGCCGGTGACGGGGTAACGCGTAAGTCCCCGCCCTGGGTAGACATGTAAGGCACGCGCGTACCCCCTGGTAAAGGCCAGGCCCAGGGAGGGGTGATTGCCTGAGCTGATACCTTCTGACCACGCCGTTTGGTCCCTCCGTCTGTTTCTCGGGAGGTGTGACCTGAGGTGTAAACATTCACCTAAGGCGGGAGTGCCCTCTAAGAGGGTCCCCACAAGGAAGGAGCGCGCCATCGGAGACGCTGGCAATCATGGGGGATTCCTCCGTAATGGATTTCACTCCATCTCTCTCGACTTCTGCCCAAAATCGGAAACTTGACCAGCTACCAGTGACAAAAGTACTACCGCCTGCCCCACAGTTCCTCGTCGTTTCTCGATCTGAGGACGGAAAGGATTTTTCCTCTGTCAACCCTTTCGTTATCCAGAAGGGCGTCGATGCCATAGCCGGATCTGTCAAATCTTGTACCAGGTTGCGTAACGGTACCTTATTACTCGAAACTGAGAGCGCCTTTCAGGCACAAAAACTGCTTCGGGCCACACTCCTGTACACATTCCCTGTCCGGGTGGAGGCTCACCGAACTTTGAATTCGTCTCGTGGTGTGGTCTATACTAGATCCCTCGACGGCTTGACTGACGAGGAGATTCAACTTTTCCTCGCTGAGCAGGGCGTGACGGCTGTCCATAGGGTCATGAAAAAGGTCAACAATGACCTTGTACCGACCCGGACACTTTTCTTGACCTTCGATAGTGTTAAGCTGCCATCGCGCATCAAAGCGGGCTACGAGGTTATTTCTGTTCGCCCCTATGTCCCGACACCTACGCGCTGCTACCAGTGTCAGCGATTCAATCACACTCGCCAGTCTTGTTCCAATGCGGCTAAATGTGTCACTTGTGGCAGGGATGCCCATGAGGGTGACTGTCCACCTCCGTCTCCTCGTTGTGTGAACTGTCAGGGTGACCATGCCGCATCCTCCCGCGACTGTCCTGTCTATAAGGAAGAACGCTGTATCCAAGAAAATCGGGTCAAAGAGAAAGTGTCCACCTCGGCTGCTCGCAAGCTATTGGCTAGTAGGAAGCCCACGCTGCTCCCAGCGGGGAAATACAGTACTGTCCTCGCCTCTCCTCGGACTACCAGGGAGGTGGCAACCCAGACATGCGATCTGACCTTCAGCACCACGGTCGTCCGTTCGGCCAGTGCTAAGATCGCGCGGTCGACGTCTCCTCTTCCTCCCATCACCCCACAGACACCAGCCCCTTCATCAGCTTCTGCTAAGACGAAGACCCAGAAGTCAAATGCACGGGCCTTCAAGAAGGAACCGTCCCATGCAGACTTCCTACGTACCTCGACTTCCCAGCCTTCGACCGGTACTTCCACCAAACGACCTTCCAAGAAGGCTCATAGGAAGCACAGTTCTCCTTCTCCGCCACGGCGCATTTCTTCTCCTGCGCCACCCAGCGGTTGCCGCCCCAGGCCGTCATCCGTTTCGCCTGGCCGCACCGCTGGTAGCCGAACATCTGGCCGTTCACCGGCGGAGGAAGCTCACCCTCCCGGCCATCCTCCCAAGATGGCCGATGAACCTATAGACCCAATGGACGATGACTGTCCGCCTACTGATAGCGGCGGCAGTGCTCGCTCGAAGCCAGGCCCTCAGCGGCCTTAGAGGTGACCCATTCTTTCATCTTCCCTTTTTTTTCTTACGATGGCACTTATTCACTGGAATATTCGCAGCATTCGCTCCAAACGAGAGGACTTGAAGTTGCTGCTTCGCTTGCACCGTCCGCTCGTCGTAGCCCTCCAGGAAACGAAGCTACGCCCATGTGATCAAATTGCCTTGGCACACTACACCTCTGTGCGTTTTGACCTACCCACTGTGGTAGGTATCCCAGCTCATGGAGGGGTTATGTTGCTGGTCCGGGATGATATTTACTACGATCCCATCACGTTGCACACCGGCCTGCAGGCAGTTGCCATCCGCATTACTCTCCCCACTTTTACATTTTCCATTTGTACCGTTTACACTCCATCGTCGTCTGCCGTTACCAGGGCAGACATGCTGCAACTTATTGCTCAGCTACCTGCACCATTTTTGTTAACTGGAGACTTCAATGCCCACCATCCCCTTTGGGGCTCTCCAGCATCCTGCCCGAGGGGCTCCCTGTTAGCAGACCTTTTCAACCAGCTCAATCTTGTCTGCCTCAATACTGGCGCCCCTACTTTTCTTTCGGACACATCTCACACCTATTCCCATTTAGATCTCTCTATATGTACTCCTCAACTCGCACGCCGGTTCGAGTGGTATGCACTTTCTGATACATATTCGAGCGACCACTTCCCGTGTGTTATCCATCTCCTGCAGCATACCCCCTCTCCGTGCTCATCTAGTTGGAACATCTCCAAAGCAGACAGGGCGACCTTTCAGGGTCAAACCTTCACAAGCTGCGATAGTCAGGTGGCACACCTCACGGAAGTCATTCTCACTGCTGCTGAATATTCCATCCCTCACCCTACTTCTTCTCCACGTCGCCTACCGGTCCCCTGGTGGACCCCAGCATGTAGAGACGCTTTACGTGCTCGTCGACGTGCTTTACGCACCTTTAAACGCCACCCTACAGTGGCGAATTGTATCAATTATAAACGATTACGTGCACAGTGTCGTCGTATTATTAAAGAAAGCAAGAAAGCCAGCTGGGCTGCTTTCACAAGCACCTTCAACAGTTTTACTCCTTCTGTTGTCTGGGGTAGCCTGCGCCGGCTATCTGGCACTAAGGTCCACTCACCAGTTTCTGGCTTGACGGTCGCGAATGACTTCCTTGTGGCCTCTGAGGCTGTCTCCAATGCCTTCGGCCGCTTTTTCGCAGAGGTTTCGAGCTCCGCTCATTACCACCCTGCCTTCCTCCCCCGCAAACAGGCAGAGGAGGCTAGGCCACCTAACTTCCGCTCCTCGAATCGTGAAAGTTATAATGCCCCATTCACCATGCGGGAACTCGAAAACGCACTTGGCCGATCACGGTCCTCCGCTCCAGGGCCTGATTCTATTCATATTCAGATGCTGAAGAACTTTTCTCCTGCGGGTAAAGGTTTTCTTCATCGTACTTACAATCGCATCTGGATTGAGGGACATGTTCCCACATGCTGGCGCGAGTCTATTGTTGTCCCGATTCCTAAGCCGGGGAAGGACAAGCACTTACCTTCCAGTTATCGACCCATCTCGCTTACCAGCTGTGTCTGTAAAGTGATGGAGCGAATGGTTAACTCTCGATTGGTTTGGCTGCTCGAGTCTCGACGCCTACTTACCAATGTACAATTTGGATTTCGTAGGCGCCGCTCTGCTGTTGACCATCTGGTTACCTTGTCGACCTTCATTATGAATAACTTCTTGCGGAAGCGCCCGACCGCGGCTGTGTTCTTTGATTTGGAGAAGGCTTACGACACCTGTTGGAGGGCGGGCATTCTCCGCACCATGCATACATGGAGCCTTCGCGGTCGCCTCCCTCTTTTTATTCGTTCCTTTTTAATGGATGGACAGTTCAGGGTACGTGTGGGTTCTGTCCTGTCAGACACCTTTCGCCAGGAGAATGGGGTGCCACAGGGCTCAGTTTTGAGCGTCACTCTCTTCGCCATAGCGCTCAATCCAATAATGGATTGCCTCCCAGCTGATGTATCAGGCTCCCTTTTCGTGGACGATTTTACCATCTATTGCAGCACGCAGCGTACGTGTTTCCTGGAGCGCTGTCTTCAGCGTTCTCTTGACCGTCTTTACTCGTGGAGTGTCGCCAATGGCTTCCGTTTTTCTGCCGAGAAGACGGTCTGTATTAACTTCTGGCGCTACAAAGAGTTTCTCCCACCGTCCTTACGACTCGGTCCCGTTGCTCTCCCATTCGTGGAGACAGCAAAATTTTTAGGTCTTACACTTGACAGGAAACATAGTTGGTCTCCACATGTCATATTTGGCTGCCCGTTGTACCCGTTCTCTCAATGTCCTCCGTGTTCTCAGTGGTATGTCGTGGGGAGCGGATCGAACCGTCCTACTTCGCCTCTATCGGTCGATCGTCCGCTCCAAGCTGGATTATGGGAGCTTCGTATGCTCCTCTGCACGGCCATCCGTCCTACGCCGCCTCAACTCCATACAACATCGGGGTTTACGACTTGCGATCGGAGCGTTTTATACTAGTCCCGTCGAGAGTCTTCATGCTGACGCTGGTGAGTTGCCACTCACCTACCGGCGCGATATACTGCTTTGTCGGTATGCCTGTCGGCTACTGGCAATGCCCGACCACCCGTCTTATCGTTCCTTTTTTGATGACTCTCTCGACAGTCAATACGGGTTGTATGTCTCCGCCCTGCTACCCCCTGGAGTTCGCTTTCGTCGCCTCTTTCAACACCTTCATTTTTCACTCCCTGCCACCTTTCGAGTGGGCGAGAGCCACACGCCACCTTGGCTCCAGGCTCTGGTTCACGTCCACCTTGACCTCTGCTCGCTCCCGAAGGAGGTTACCCCCGGTTCAGTCTACCACTCCCGTTTTGTCGAACTTCGTTCGAAGTTCCTCAATATGACCTTCATTTATACAGATGGCTCTAAGACCAATGACGGGGTCGGGTGTTCTTTTATTGTCGGGGCACAAAGTTTCCAATATCGGCTTCATGGCCATTGTTCGGTCTTCACAGCTGAGCTCTTTGCCCTCTACCAGGCTGTCCTTTACATCTGCCGCCACCGACATTCTGCATATGTCATCTGCTCAGATTCCCTGAGCGCTATCCAGAGCCTCGGTGATCCGTACCCGGTTCACCCTTTCGTGCACCTGATCCAACGCTCTCTTCAGCAGCTGGTGGACGTCGGTTCTCCGGTTAGCTTTGTGGGTTCCTGGCCATGTCGGTATCCCTGGGAACGAAGCTGCAGATGCCGCGGCCAAGGCTGCGGTCCTCCAGCCTCGGACAGCTTCTTGTTGTGTCCCTTCGTCAGATTGTAGCAGGGTAATTTGTCTGCGCATTGTATCGCTGTGGCATGCCGATTGGGCTGCACTTACAGACAACAAGCTTCGGGCCTTGAAAGCTCTACCCGTGGCTTGGACGTCCTCCTCACGCCCTTCTCGGCGGGAGGAGGTAGTTTTGGCCCGGTTGCGAATTGGCCACTGCCGGTTCAGCCATCGCCATCTGCTGACGGCTGCGCCGGCGCCGTTCTGCCCATGTGGGCAATTGCTGACGGTCCGCCACATTTTAACGTCGTGTCCGAATTTTAACACCCTGCGTTTCGATCTTGGCCTGCCATGTACGGTAGAAGCCATTTTAGCGGATGACCCACGAGCAGCTGCTCGCGTTCTTCATTTTATCAATTTGACAACCCTCTCAAAGGACATTTGATTATGCTGTTTTCCTTTTTAATCCTATGCCTGTCAGTCCGTCTTTTATCGTGTTTTCCCTTTTAGTTGTTGTTTTAAACGTGTACCTCGCGGTGCATTCTTAACGTAGTCTGGGCGCTAATGACCACTGAAGTTATGCGCACTAAAACCACAAAAAAAAAAAGGCATCCAATCCTTAGGCATTGCTTTGTGCCGGCGCTAACCCATGTCATATATATACCAATCAGATTGAAGTTCTCATTTGGTCAAATAACGAATGTTCAGTATACAAGTATGCCAGCCGGGTGGCCGAGCTGTTCTAGGCGCTACAGTCTGGAACCGCGCGACCGCTACGATCGCAGGTTCGAATCCTGTCTCGGCCATGGATGTGTTATTATGAGAAGAGAAAATGAAATATACGCTTTCAAGACATATTTCCTTGTGTGCTACTACTGCATACATGAAAGCCCTGCAGTTAAGTTTTGTATGTTGGATAAATTTTGATATCACCTCACATTCCTTTGTGAGAAGGTTCCTATTTTCTTGGGATTCAAATAGAGTGGACATTTCATCACTGGTTAATATTCTGATGACTAATGACATGATACCCCTTGAAATTGCCCCATGGCACGTGTGAGTAGAGTCTCACGTTGGTTACTACGAGAACAGGCAGGCAGTGATATCCGCTCACTGCACTCAGAGCCAAGGTGATTTGATTCTGTTTATGGCCGAAGCGTCTGCTGCAGTGTCCACGCTCAGCCAACATAAACAAATCGCAGAGGCACTGGGCACTGCTAATCGCTGCATTTGTAGCGAGCCTCGACAACAAGGGCGCACTGTCTCTGCTAACGATACTATGGAGTTAATACATCTTACTTAACGTAATATGCAGGACGTGGGTTGGGTAAAAATTTAGTTTATGTTACTAGTATTGATTCAGATTGTGTGTGAACACGAAAACACACACACACACACACACACACACACACATACACACACACACATTGATTCCAGTGAGGGTGACAGCTACTGTGTGTTGAGCACACCAGGCAATTCCTCAGCTGGCGTCGAGTGGATGAGATTTTTCAATTACCTTGCATTGCAAGAATTGTAAGGAGGAGACTGAAAGTAAATGGACTTGTATCTAAAGAGCTGCGACAAAGCAAAGCTTGAGCGACTATCAGATAATTGTCCACATGGGTTTTGTGGACGAGTATACTTTTAGTAACCAACCCACCCACGATCATTACGTGAGATTTCTCAAAGGCGTGGGGGCATTGTTTTCATAAAGTCGTGGACAGTGTAGCACGATGGTTTACTTCCCACCATACGTTTTCTATATTCGTCCAAAGGTCGCTTGCATTTGTAGGTCCACATGGCAATGACCTTGTTACCTCTGCCCACATATTCTCTATCTGGTTGATGTTCGGTGATCGTGGAACAAACGGCAACACCTTTATCCGCTCTTGGCCCTGAAACCAATCTCGCACTGCTCTGCTATGATGGATGGGGCTGTGCTGTAAATAAACTGTTATCTCGTTCGTTCATATATTTATATTTAAATAAAATATTAGTAATAAGCACATTGTATTATTTTTCACAGTGTTTAAGAATTCAGGCCCTGTCATAAATAAGTGATCTAGATTCAACCGTCCGATTAAGAATGTGGTTTACCCAGTCTATCAAATGATGAGAGTCGAATTCGGATATCCACATTAAACCTGACTGGCTGGATCCGATTAGAACGATCTGTTATCGAAATGAAATTACAGAAATCGGGTAATTTGAACACCTGTATTGCAACTATGCTGCGCACATAAATTCCTATGATGGAGTAACAGGTAGCAACTGCCCAAGAAAGTGAGAAATATGTCTACTAGCAGCAATGTAACGTAATTATAACCCATATTTATGTGAACAATGCACATCTATTTCACTGGTGGGAAGATGCACCATATCGGATTTGCTGATGACATAATGACAATAATAATAATAAAAATAATAAATAATAATAATAATATTAATAATAATAATAATAATAATTCCCGTGGAGGCCCGGGAAAAGAATAGGCCTCCGGTATGTTCTGCCAGTCGTAAAAGGCGACGAAAAGAACAAACCACTAATAGGGCTAACCCCCCTTTAGTGTGATTAGTTGGTTCAGGACAGAACTAAAGAAGCCTCGGACAAGCGCCGTCATGGTCGGGGACGACGCTTGAACCCTATGCCCGCACACAATGGTAACGACACTGGTAGCCAACTGGAAAATGATTTAAATCCAAATAGAGGTGTTTTGCAGGATATGCTTCCTGCAACCACCCTAGAAGGAAAACAAAGACAGAGGATGAGATGGTCAGATGAAGTTAATCGACACCTCATGTTCTGTTATTACCAAGCAACAAACCTAGGAACCAACACAACTGGATACAGATCACAAGTATACACAACATTTATTACCAGATACCCAGAATTAAAATTTTTAACAGTACAAAGACTAGCTGATCAGATCCGTGTGATAATCAAAAATAACAGGATACCCCAGTCAGAATTAGAAAACATCAAACAACAAGTACAACAAATACTGGAACAAAATAATGTGCAATCAGAAGAAGAAAATACAGTAATGGACTCAAACATCCCAGAGCAAACAAACAAAGAACAACACGCACCAATTAAACAATCAGAGGAAAACGAAGTCTTAAGACAGCCACCAGAACAAGCACAAATAGAACACGAAGTGACACACATGTTAGATATAGAAGAAAAATTTCAGCTGACATATATAGAATACAAAGACACAAATACAGACATAAGACCATTCTTGCATAGACCACCAAATAACCCACAAGTCGAAACAACAATAAAAACTATCAACACAATCATACACAACAAAATAAATGAAAACACAACTATGGAAGAGTTACAACTACTGGTTTATATAGGAGCACTCACTACACTAAATATACACACTAGACAGAGATCAGAACCAACCAACACACAGAAGAAACCCACAAAACCAGCATGGCAACACAGGCTACAGATCAGAATAGAAAAACTGAGAAAAGACATCGGACAGCTAACACAATTTATAAGAAATGAAATCTCGGAAAAAAAACGAAAAAAGTTAGGTAAAATCTCACAACAAGAAGCGACAGAGCAATTAGACGAAAAGAAGCAGAAATTACAAGCTTTGGCGAAACGACTTAGAAGATACAAAAAAAAGTGAAAATAGAAGGAAACAAAACCAAACATTCAACACAAACCAAAAGAAATTTTACCAGACAATAGATAACACACACATTAAAATAGACAATCCACCAAACATAAGAGACATGGAACACTTCTGGAGCAGCATATGGTCAAACCCGGTACAACATAACAGGCATGCACGGTGGATACAAGCAGAAACAGATACATAAAAGATGATACCACAAATGCCTGAAGTGATAATTTTGCAACATGAAGTCACCCGAGCAATTAATTCTACGCACAATTGGAAAGCCTCTGGAAATGATAAAATAGCAAATTTCTGGCTAAAGAAGTTCACCTCAACACATTCACATCTAACTAAATTATTTAACAGTTACATTGCAGACCCATACATATTCCCTGATACACTTACACATGGAATAACTTATCTGAAACCTAAAGATCAAGCAGACACAGCAAACCCAGCTAAATATCGCCCCATAACATGCCTACCAACAATCTACAAAATATTAACTTCAGTCATTACACAGAAATTAATGACACATACAACACAGAACAAAATTATAAATGAAGAACAAAAAGGCTGCTGCAAAGGAGCACGAGGATGTAAAGAGCAACTGATAATAGATGCAGAGGTGACATATCAAGCTAAAACTAAACAAAGGTCTCTACACTACGCATACATTGATTACCAAAAAGCTTTTGATAGTGTACCCCACTGATGGTTACTACAAATATTGGAAATATACAAAGTAGATCCTAAATTGATACAGTTCCTAAACATAGTAATGAAAAACTGGAAAACCACACTTAATATCCAAACAAATTCAGATAATATCACATCACAGCCAATACAGATTAAGCGTGGAATATACCAAGGAGACTCATTAAGTCCTTTCTGGTTCTGCCTTGCTCTGAACCCACTATCCAACATGCTAAATAATACAAATTATGGATACAATATTACTGGAACATACCCACACAAAATCACACATTTGCTATACATGGATGATCTAAAACTACTGGCAGCAACAAATCAACAAATCAACCAATTACTAAAGATAACAGAAGTATTCAGCAATGATATAAGTATGGCGTTTGGAACAGACAAATGTAAGAAAAATAGCATAGTCAAGGGAAAACACACTAAACAAGATGATTACATACTCGATAACCACAGCGACTGCATGGAAGCGATGGAAAAGACAGATGCCTATAAATATCTAGGATACAGACAAAAAATAGGAATAGATAATACAAATATTAAAGAAGAACTTAAAGAAAAATATAGACAAAGACTAACAAAAATACTGAAAACAGAACTGACAGCAAGAAACAAGACAAAAGCTATAAATACTTACGCTATACCAATATTGACCTACTCAATTGGAGTAGTGAAATGGAGTAACACAGACCTAGAAGCACTCAATACACTTACACGTTCACAATGCCACAAATATAGAATACATCACATACATTCAGCAACAGAAAGATTCACATTAAGCAGAAAGGAAGGAGGAAGGGGATTCATAGACATAAAAAACCTACATTATGGACAGGTAGACAATTTAAGAAAATTCTTTCTAGAACGAGCAGAAACTAGCAAAATACACAAAGCAATCACTCATATAAATACATCGGCTACACCACTGCAATTTCATAACCACTTCTACAACCCTTTAGATCACATAACATCAACAGATACGAAGAAAGTAAACTGGAAAAAGAAAACACTACATGGCAAGCACCCGTATCATCTAACACAACCACACATCGATCAAGACGCATCCAACACATGGCTAAGAAAAGGCAATATATACAGTGAGACGGAAGGATTCATGATTGCAATACAGGATCAAACAATAAACACCAGATATTACAGCAAGCATATTATTAAAGATCCCAATACCACAACAGATAAATGCAGACTTTGCAAACAACAAATAGAAACGGTAGATCACATCACAAGTGGATGTACAATACTAGCAAATACAGAATACCCCAGAAGGCATGACAATGTAGCAAAAATAATACATCAACAGCTCGCCTTACAACATAAACTTATAAAACAACACGTTCCCACATACAAGTATGCACCACAAAATGTACTGGAGAATGATGAATACAAATTATTCTGGAACAGAACCATTATAACAGATAAAACACTACATAACAAACCTGACATCATACTCACCAATAAAAAGAAGAAATTAACACAACTAATCGAAATACCCATACCCAATACAACAAATATACAAAAGAAAACCGGAGAAAAAATTGAAAAATACATCCAACTGGCTGAGGAAGTCAAGGACATGTGGCATCAGGATAAAGTTGACATTATACCAATTATACTATCAACTACAGGAGTCATACCACACAATATCCACCAGTACATCAATGCAATACAGCTACATCCAAACTTATATATACAATTACAAAAATCCGTAATTATTGGTACATGTTCAATTACCCGAAAGTTCCTAAATGCAATATAACATATACCGTACAGTTAAAAGGAAGTGACGCTTGATCAAGGTCCGCGTCACTTTCCATTTTTAACCAGACTTAACGTCTGAGAAAGTAAAGAAAATAATAATAATAATAATAATCCCGTGGGGCCGATAGGGGAAACCCTCCCCCATATGGGCGGTACCGAGGAAATCAAATACTTGGGCTGAACCAGATACTAAAACAATCCTTTACGACTACTCGATCCGTTGAACTCAAAATCCACGCACGTCTGAGTGAAAGCCACCACTACTCTGGTCACCGTCTGTTAGCTGAATGAGCTCGACAGAGAATATTTGCTTCCAAAGGCTTCAACACCCTCTGGTCCTGTCCGGACCTGGAATCACCCAGGCCAAACCAATGAAACACAAGCAAACATGAACTGTGCTAACTGTCGACAGGCGGCTGTTGGAATTTCGGATTCTGGGGAGGCCCGGTTAGCACGGCAGAGAATATTGAGGATCTCTTGTAAATTTCCCTAGAAGCAGAAAACGTGCATTTGAAAACTACACACCGCGCGGATTAGCCGAGCGGTTGAGGGTCGCGGCAGGTTGTTCGGCTGGTCCCGGCGGAGGTTCGAGTCCTCCCTCGGGCATGGGTGTGTGTGTTTGTCCTTAGGATAATTTAGGTTAAGTAGTGTGTAAGCTTAGGGACTGATGTCCTTAGCAGCTAAGTCCCAAAAGATTTCACACACATAACAACTTTTTTTTAACAAAACATCGATACATTGATGCAAATAACGAAAACTAAATTACCTCACATATTAACTCGACCGACAAAAATTCTCATCATTGCTCTTCAAGAACCACGACTAACTGACAATGAAATCTTGCATTACGGAAACTATTGCATCTTCAAGAGCAAAATGCAACAAAAGTTAGCGAAAGGCGTACCAATCTTCGGCACTGCTTTTCTCGAACACAGATCTATCATCAACTCTGTCAAAGAAATCACACCCATCAACAATCGACTAATGACCATGCTCATTCAGAACCCCAGTACAAAATATACACTCATCAATGCACATGGCCCCACCAACATCTAAAATAAGAAAAACACCAAATATCCAAAAATTCTGGAACACACTCGAAAATACTATGAGCAAAATTCATCAAGATGACGTGAAAATACTAAAGGGAGACTTCAACTCTCTATTTGGGATCAGAAAAAACCTGTAGAAAAATCATTGGTACAAATTCAACACACCGAAACGCTTAGACCAACGGCACACGTCTGACTGATATTTGCCAACAATTCAACCACAAAAGGATGTCTTCCCACTTTAGGAAAATACCATTTCTCAGGTAACATGCTTGGCTACCAGGTGCAAGCTGCTGTCGTTCGCCTTTCTAGACACGCTGAAAGCCAGATTTTTTATTCTTTTGTAGTAGAGCTAAGCGCAATAGTAATGATCAAAGAGAAATTAATCATCAGCTAAATTTTCTTTCACGGTATCTACAACAATCTGGCTATGCAACAGTTATTTAAAAATTCTACGCCCGTAGAAACTACTCGTTTTAACGATGTCATTAAACCAGTGTAGTTTTAAGAGTATTTTCGTCTAGAAAAAAATTTCCTTGACGGTTGATCGATCAAGAGCGGGAAAGGTAATATTTTACGAATATATGACGAGAGGGACAAGTGCTTGAGAGAGGACTTCCCTATCAATACAAGTGTCTGAGAGACGACTTCCCTATCAATCTGCTGGATAGTTTTGTTTCTCAAATCAACAGTGTGAGTTATCATGCAGTAGCACAGGTGATGTAGTTTTGTTGCTCGACTTTCTTACACTGCGACCGAAAGGTGTCTCAGTTGTTGACAACAAATTCCAGCTGTGTTGCACACACCCCTTGGGGCAGAATTCGTAGTCGAAAACACACTTATGGAGCTATCAAATCTAAAATACTATGTTCACGCTACACTTTCCTCTAGTCTGCGTCTTTTGGTGGGGCTCAGCCTTTCATTTCTTCTTAGGAAGATAACGATAAAGGCATCATAACGTCACCAGTAACAGTACTGCATAGGAATGCTCAATGAGCGACCTGATGACGTTCAATAATAGTCACTCCGTTGATTTTGTTGTTTCGAATTAGAGCATGCAGTACTCCTACACCAGACTTCTGAACTTTGCCTGTTGAATGCAAATGTCGCATGATGGTAAAATGGTAATCTGTCACACATATCAGTAGTCGAGACTTCCTTAATGTGGAAAATCATTCATGCCAGAACGATCTTTGTTGAAACAAGAATATCTTTTTCTGGCGTATTTTTCCCAAAAGCACTCGCTCCAAACACAGTTAAATCTTTATAGCTGCCTCCTCTACATTCACCCCTCTATTATACCAAAGTAATTGTTGTGTTGCAGATGTTACACCTTTTTCCACTTGCGACTCAATTTTACAATGCTTAACTGTAGTTCATGATTTTCAAGTATGCAAAATCCAATTTTTAACTGCAAGATAACTAGAACTTCAAATTCGAAAATGGCATTGATACATACACTGACAGCGTGGCGCCGCCTTGACATGGGCGGCGCCGGATTTCAGGCGGCGGATGGCGTCTGGCCGGTGGCCGGTAGCCGCTGTAGCGCGAGGAAACGCTCGAGCGTAAGCTGTTATGATCGCGACGCAGCCACGAGCTGTCCTGCGGAATTGTTTCTGGAATATTTGTTATTGCGGGTGGGTAGAATGTTAAGCGAATTGTCTTCGATGTTCAACCAGACTCATAACTTTAGACCGAATGTGGTAAAGAAAATAAAAACAACAGTTGGACGCGAACATGGGACTAAGTTTAGAATTTACCACGATTACCGCAAGACCACGGACTACATATCGCCTCGGAAGTAGATAACACTTCCTCCTAACAATTCCCCATCTTAGTGTTGCCAGATCGTGCAGATGGCCGGACTTAGAGTTGTCAGGGGCGGTCAGTTTTATTGGCCACCTTAAGTGAACGACTCGGACTCGGACTTGGCATCTGAGGCGGCCGGCCGGCGGTCAGTTTCCATGTCTAAGACTGTACATGGATATTTCGACACCCGACATCCAGCACGGTAGCCAGTCAGTTGTGGTGGGGTCGTCATGTACCCTTTTGGAGGTAGCCCCCTGACTACACAGGCATAGCACTGCTGATACCTCAGCTGCTACCTCCCCATGTATGCCGAGGTGTAGATGCCTATCCCTTTTGGGGCATCAGGACTCCCAGCAAAGGCCATCCTGCCGGGTGGTCTTTGCTGCGGCTGGGTGGCGCCCGTGGGGAGAGCCTCTGGTCAGAGTGGGTGGCATCAGGGCGGATGACCCACAATGAAGCGAGGTACATCATATCGAGCTGGTGGGCCTCCACCAGCAGTCTTAAAGCTATCGAGGTCTAACTTCAACGGGAAGAAATAAGATCCAAGATCATTTCCATTACTAGCCACTCAATGGGAGGAATGCATGTCTAAAGACAGTAGTGGAGGTTATTCACCCCAGTACCTTGTCTGTTTTTTGTGGAGCATTTAGAGGACAAGTTCAGGGAGGTGGAGGGCTTGTCCAAAATGCGCTCTCGCTCAGTTCTCATCAAAACGGCATCCTCCTGCCCAGTCAGGGAGGTTGCTCGCTTGTGACAAGTTGGGGGATGTTTCAGTTAGCATCACGCACCATAAGTCACAACATGGTCCAGGGTATTATCTTCCACAAGGATCTTCTTCTGCAGTCAGACGATGAACTACGCGCCAACCTAGAACGACGAGGTGTTCACTTCGTCCTGCGCGTCCATCGGGGTCCGAGGGATAATCAGGTAGCCACCTGTGCCTTCATCTTGGCCTTCGTGGGTGATGTCTTATCCGAAAAGGTTAAGGTGATGGTTTACCGTTGTGATATCCCTCCTCCGATGTGGTGTTTTAAATGCTAAAAGTTCGGACACATGTCATCTCGCTGTACTTCCGGCATCACATTTAGAGATTGTGGACGTCCTTCGCATCCCAATACTCCATGTGCCCCACCTCCTATCTGTGTCAACTGCGGAGAACACCATTCCCCCTGCTCGCCACTCTGTGGTCTTTGTGTGGACCCCCGGTCATGTCGGTATCCCGGGCAATGAATACGTTGACCGCCTGGCGAAAGAGGCCACCAGTAAACCATATCTGGATGTTGGCATCCCAGAGACTGATTTGAGGGCAGTCTCACGCCACAAAGTTTTTGCGCTATGGGACGATGAATGGCGCGAATTGACCACGCGTAATTTACTCCGTGCTGTCAAGGAGACGACAGCTGTGTGGCGGTCATCCCTGCGAGCCACTCGCAGGGACCCAGTAGTCCTTTGCCGGCTCCGCATTGGCCACTCCCGGCTGACACAGTTATTTACTGCGCCGGGAGGACCCTCCTCTATGTCGCTGCGGGGCAGCTTTGACAGTGGCCCACATTTTGTTGGCCTGCCCCCTTTTAGCTGTGGTCAGACAGACATTTGCGCTGCCTGATACGCTCCCTGACCTTTTAACTGATGACGTTGCTATGGCTGGCTTAGTTTTACGTCAGCTGCAGGGCGCTATCCGCAAGGCGCCGTCTTGGGCTGTAGCGCATGGTTTCCAGTTTTCGGCTCCCAAGACCGGCGTTACGCGTTTCTACCGGCGACATACAGTCCACCCTGAGCCGCGGCTTTATCTTGCTGGCGAACTTCTATCTGTGGTGGAGACACATTGGTTTTTGGGAGAGGTTTTTGATGCCCGGTTGACTTGGTTGCCTCATTCGGCAGCTTAAACAGATCTGTTGGTGGCATCTAAGTCCTCTGCGATACTTGAGCCACACCAGCTGGGGCGCCGATCGATCTACCCTCTTGCGGCCCTACCAGGCGTTAATCCAGTCCCTTGTTGATTATGGGAATCTGGCTTATGACTGAGCATCCACATCTGCGTTGAGGGTGCTGGACCCAATCCTCCACAGTGGAATATGACTTGCCACTGGTGCCTTCCGGACCAGCCCAGTGGATACTTGTGGAGGCAGGTGTCCCTCCACTGCGGTTGCGGCGCCAACATTTACTGGCCGCTTATGCTGCCCATGTTTTTAGCTTGCCTGGGCATCCAAATTATCGTGTCCTGTTCCCGCAGTCAGTCGTCAATCTGCCGGAAGGTCGGCCCTGGTCGGGTTGTACGATCTCAGTAAGCGTCAGAGAGCTTCACTCCAGGCTTGGAGTTTTCCCTGTTCCACCTCCTTTCCGGCCCCTCTAAATACACCCCTGTGGTGTGTGACTCGCCCTTGCCTTCGCCTCGAATTGACACAGGGCCTGAAGGAATCAGTCCCTCCGGAGGCCTTCCGCCGCCGTTTTTATTCCATGCTAGCCACGTATCAGAGCTCTGGCGTTGTATACACTGACGGTTCGATGGTTGCTGGTCGGGTCGGTTATGCACTCTCTCAGGGACCACTACGAACAACGGCCCCCAGGGGCTCAGCATTCATTTGCTGAGTACTGGCTTGGCGACCTCTGGGTCCTGATCTGGGGACTGCTCAGCGCCTCCAGTCTCCTGTCACCGTAACCCCCGGAATTGCTTCAGCGACCACCATATGGTGCGGCGTTGGAATGTTGTGTGCTGTAGGGAATGGTAATCTTGGCTTGACCGCCTGGGTTGCAAGGAAGGTAAACCTCCATAAAAAACCTCAATCTTATGGAGTGTTGCGCGCCTATAAGATGCATGGCTGTTGGGGTGGAACAGTCACAAGCGGGCAACCTCTGGGGCACCTGCCGCACCCCAGTTCTATAAGGCTTACCTAGGCACGTGGGGCTCTGTGTAGGGGGACTTCTAGTTCCCTAGCTGCTCGTGGGACCGAGATGGATCCTTCGAAATCCTATTTTCCTCCTCCCAGCGGAAAGGGTGGGCTGCTGAGGTTCTAACACCCAGTCTCTGAAGAGGGCTCGTGCAGTCAGTCTCCCTGACTGCAGCACATCTTCGACAAGTCAAGTCTTTAGTAACAGAATGCATTCTTGTAATCAGAACGTGTTTCTCATTGTAAAACGGAAGGATGGTAGTTTTGAGAAGGTTTCGCCCTTCTATATACAAAAGGGTTTGGAGGGAATCTGTGGCTCCTTAAAATCAGTGAAGTGTTTGCGAAATGGGACGTATCTAGTAGAAGCTTCCACTTCCCAACAAGCAACTAACCTCCAAGCTGCTAAATGCCTTGGGGAGTATGCCATAGACACTGAATTGCACAGCACCCTGAATCATAGCAACATAACATGAACAGGGTTGATGGCAATCTTGTGAAATCCGACTCCTTTATTCTGACCTTCATTAGCACGAAACTTCCAGACCATATTAAAGCTGGCTTCCTTCGCCTTAGTGTGAGGCCTTATTTCCCGACCCCAATGCGCTGTTCTAAATGCCAGTGTTTTGGGCATACCACCTTAGGGTGTAAAGGCGAAGCGACTTGTGGCAACTGTGGTAAGGCTGCTCATGAAGGAGTTGGTTGCTCGTCTCCAGCTAGATGTATCAATTGCTCTGGCAACCACCCTGTGTGGAGTAGGGACTGCCGAATATTTTTAGAGGAATGCAAAGTCCAAGAAATAAAAACAACCAAGCGTATCCCCTATGGTGAGGCCAAGAAGATCTATAAGTCGATGCAGCCTCCTACATTTGCTACATCTTTTGCATCCCTGGTTCAGAAGCCTACTCCAAAAGTCGATGCCTCGACGCAGACCGAGGTGGTGAGTGTTGGCACTAACACCTGCAGCTGTCAGTGCACTTGCAACGCAGCCAGTGTTCCAGAGCCAGTAGCCCCTCCTCGCATGGCAGACAAAGGTACAGTGGCGGACTTGGTCCAGCCCCTCGCGCCTCCAACAGCTGAGGTTGTCCCCAAGCCCAGTGCGCCAATTACCACTCCCACATCCGCTCCCCAAAAGTCCACCAAGCCACAGAAAGCTACTGTGCAGCAGCAACAGCGGGTCAAATCCCGTGGTAAACCATCTGACCATGCGGATGTTGTTTTACGTGAGGCTTCCTCTGACTCTTCCCCAGAGTTGATGGAATACGATGTATGTGTGGGCAATCACCTCGCCCCACGCCTGCCCCTCCACCTGCTGCAGCCTCCCTGCCTCGTCAGAGAGACAGGATGAAGGTGCTATCCCCATCATAGATAGCTCCCATTCTTCAGTGGAACTTGCAAGGGTTCAGGACGCATGTGGGGGAACTTCGTATACTATCTCAGGGTAGACGACTGTGTCTGTCTCCAGGAGACTTATTTCCATCCATCATACTCCCCTGAGATACGAGGCTATACACTCCACAAAAAGGACGACCTGCGTGGAGAGAGAGCTAGAGGCGACGTAGGTATTTTCGTAAGGACGGACTACCACTCCTCGCCTCTCCCACTTAAGACGACTTTACAGGCCGTCGCTGTGACCGTGCACGTGCGTCATCCATTGACTGTCTGTTCTCTTTACTTGCCCCACATGATGCTCTTGATGAAGCGGCCCTCGCCAACCTTCTTACACAGCTCCCCCAGCCATTCATTATTTGTGGTGATTTTAATGCCCACAATGTGCTTTGGGGCTCTGCAATTACCTGCCCCAGGGGTAGAGCAATTGAGAGGCTTCTCCTGTCATCCTGTGCCTACTTGCTCGATGGAGGACAGAGTACTCATTTCTGCACGGCGACTGATCTCTCGCTTTGCTCTCCAGCTCTTGCCGCCAGTGCTCACTGGGAAGTGGTTGCTGACTTGCACGGCAGTGATCACTTCCCAATCTGGATTCACCTGCCAGATGGCGTGGGCTCCGAAAGGAGACCACCACGATGGGTGCTCAGTGGAGCTGACTGGACACTTTATAGCCAGTTGGCCCAATTTGTGCGAATGTTGAGGTGTGGGTGGATCATATTACCAAAACGGTCCACCACGCCGCTGCAGCATACAGTCCACAGGCCACTGGAAGAGGCCACCTGTGACTTGGTGGAGTGCCGAATGCCGCTCTGCAATCAGGACCAGGCGTGCGGCTCTGCGTCGGTTCAAGTGTCGGCCGACTGCTGAGAATCTTGCAGCCTTTCGGGTGGCGAGGGCACGATGTCGCCGCATTATTCGTGAGAGCAAGAAGAGGTCATGGCAACAGTTCCTGAAAACCATTAATCGTTCTACCAAAAGTTCCATTCTGTGGGAGACCATCCGGAGAATTTCTGGCAGAGGAGGGAGGTGTCTCATAGCTGCTGTAATGACTAATGGCACTCTCCACACGGATCTGCGAGACATTGCCCAGACTATGGCAGCGTATTTTGCCACGGTTACTGCAACAACCAGTCAGGATCCAGGTTTCCAGCGCCATAGAGCGGTTGCTGAGATGTAGTCTGAACTTCCAGTCCACCTCTCATGATTACAACTGCCAATTTTCTATGTGGGAGCTGGATTCTGCTTTGTCCGGAGCTCGTGACACATCCCCTGGTCACGACAGGATCCATTACAGTATGCTGTGGCACCTCACAATGCGAAACAGAGAAATCCTCCTCGCGCTTTTTAATGCCATTTGGGCGTCGGGTCACTTTCCTGACGCGTGGCGTGAGGCAGTTTTAATCCCTTTTTTAAAACCTGGGGAAGACCGCACGAGCCCAAGTAGCTACCGTAGTATTGCCCTCACTAGTTGCATAGGGAAGACCTTGGAGCGGATGGTCCACCGCCGCCTTGCTGGATGTTAGAATCGCGGCAACTCCTTAGTCGCTTTCTGTGTGGGTTCAGGAGGTTTCGTTCCACCTTCGATAACCTTGCCCTCCTGGAGGCGGCTATACAACAAGCTTTCCTCCGCCGTCATCAACTTCTAGGTGTATTTTTCGACATCGAGAAGGCCTACGATACCACTTGGAGGCGTATCATCCTGGAGCAGCTTCACGAATGATGTTTTCGTGGTTGTCTTCCTCTCTTTATTCAGTCTTTCCTCTCGCCACGATATTTTAGATACCGAATTGGTGACGTCCTGTCTGATCGCTTTGAGCAGGAGTATGGTGTCCCTCAGGGTAGCGTTTAAAGTGCGACTCTTTGCCATCGCTATTAATAGCATTACGTCCATAGTGAAACGTCCTGTCCAGTGTTCTTTGTTTGTGGATGATTTCTCTTTGTTCTGCTCTTCTTCAAGCCTTGCAACGACAACTCGTCAGTTGCAACTTACGATTAGGCGTTTGGATGACTGGGCGCAGAGGAGTGGTTTTCAGTTTTCCACCGAGAAGTCTGTATGTGTTCTTTTTAACCGTTCTCGTTCGATTTTAACCTTCCCTGAGTTGCGATTGAGGGACACTATTCTTACTTTTAAAGACACGGTGAGATTTCTGAGGCTCATATTTTTGACTCGATGCTCACGTGGTTACCTCATCTTAAAGACCTGAAACGGCGGTCGCTTCAGGCTTTAAGTATTTTAAAATGACTTAGCCACAGTACATGGGGAGGTGACAGGACTTGTCTGCTCCAGTTTTACAGGGCGTTTGTGCGATCTCGACTCGATTATGGGTGCACGGTGTATGGGTCTGCGAGGCTTTCTTACTTAAAGATTTTGGACGTTGTCCACCATGAAGGGCTTCGGTTGGCCACTGGGGCATTCCGAACTAGCCCCATACCAAGCCTCTGTGCAGAGGCTGGTGAACCGCCACTTCATATGCGGCGACGGCTACTTACGGTCCGCCATGCGTATAAAACTTTGTCCCCACCATACACCCCTGCATACCATACCGTTGTCAGTCTCCTCTGGCACGATTGTTTCATAACCGGCAACGTGCGACGCAGCCCTATGGGATTCGCGCACAGGATTGCCTCGGTGCGATGTCTATGGCTGGTCTTCGTGTTTTACGTCGCGGTTGGAGCAGATCTCCACCTTGGCTCCTCCGGAGACCCAAACTTATTTTAGATTTGACTAATTTTCAGAAAGATGGCACACCAGCTTTTACGTTCCAATCTCTGTTTATACTGATGGCCCCAAACAGGAGAATTTCCTTGGCTGTTCTGTGGTGTTCCCTGATCATGTTACCCGGATTCGCCTCCCTGCTGAATATACCGTTTTCGCAGCGGAGCTCCACTTGATCCTGAAGGCACTGGAGCAGATGCGTCGTGTTCGGGGCGATCGATTTCTTCTCTGCTCCGATTCTCTTAGTGCCTTACAATCGCTGCAGAACCTATACCCAACTGAGGAGATGGTCCAGCTGATACATGGCCAACTGTACTTGCTCCAACAGCGGGGTAAAGAGGTATCCTTCTGCTGGGTGCCTGGTCATGTCGGCATATGGGGCAATGAACAGGCCGATCGGGCTGCCAAGGAGGCCTGCAGAGAGCAGGATGTGGTCCAATGTCCTATCCCCTTGCGGTCAGTCATCGCTGCACTCCACAGGAAGTGCATGGAGATGTGTGAGGACGAATGGCTGGCGGTGATGGCCAGTAAACTGCGGTTGGTAAAGTCAACCACTCGGCCGTGGCGTTCCTCCTGCCGGCTGCTCAGGCGGGAAGAGGTGGCCCTCACACGTCTTCGGATCGGGCACTGTCCTCTGACGCATAGTTATTTGTTACGGCGGGATGATCCTCCGTTTTGTGATGCTTGTGGTGTGCCAATCTCTGTCCGGCACATTTTAACAGACGGTATTTTATACCTTGATCCAAGAGCAGAAGCACAAGTTGATGGGATCTGCCTTGTGTTTTAGCTAACGATGAGACGTGTGTGTCTAGAGTTTTTAAGTTTTGTGATGTCTGGACTCTGGCCTCAACTTTTAGGCTGGAGGTTTTAGTGTGTTGCAGAGTGGCTGACTCATCCCTTTTTTCCTTGCGGTCAGGACCAGGCGTGCGGCTCTGCGTTGGTTCAAGTGTCGGCCGACTGCTGAGAATCTTGCAGCCTTTCGGGTGGCGAGGGCAAGATGTCGCCGCATTATTCGTGAGAGCAAGAAGAGGTCGTGGCAAACGTTCCTGAACACCATTAATCGTTCCACCAAAAGTTCCATTGTGTGGGAGACCATCAGGAGAATTTCTGGCAGAGGAGGGAGGTGCCCCATGGCTGCTGTAATGGATAACGGCACTCTCCACATGGATCCGCGAGACATTGCCCAGACTACAGCCACAGTTACTGCAACAACGGGTGAGGATCCAGGTTTCCAGCGCCATAGAGCCGTTGCCGAGAGATGTAGTCTGAACTTCCACTCCACCTCTCATGATTACAACTGCCCATTTTCTATGTGGGAGCTGGATTCTGCTTTGTCCGGAGCTCGTGACACATCCCCTGGTCACGACAGGATCCATTACAGTATGCTATGGCACCTCACAATGTGCAACAGAGAAATCCTCCTCGCACTTTTTAATGCCATTTGGGCGTCGGGTCACTTTCCTGACGCGTGGCGTGAGGCAGTTTTAATCGCTTTTTTAAAACCTGGGAAAGACCGCACAAGCCCGAGTAGCTACCGTAGTGTTGCCCTCAGTGGTTGCTTAGGGAAGATCTTGGAGCGGATGGTCAACCAACCCTTTGTCTGGATGTTAGAATCCCGGCAACTCCTTAGTCGCTTTCAGTGTTGGTTCAGGAGGTTTCCCTCCTGCAGGTCCAGGGGTAAGAATAGGCTCGTGGTATTCCTGCCTGTCGTAAGAGACTAAAAGGAATCTCAACCACTTCGGCCTTATGTGATGGCCCTCTCTCGGGTTTTACCTCCATCTTTCTAAATTCTTCCGAAGAGGGAGCCAATTGGGGAAGGGCGCCTTACATGGTGCACTGTATCCGTCGTGCATTGAGACCTTTAGCCGGCTTTCTCGTCGTTGCAATGGTGTCCTGCTCGTTTTCCATCTCTTGGGAGAGGATACGTCCCTGGGTGCGATTACCACTCTGCACTGTGCAGTGTTGCTTTTAACTGCGACGACGACCTTGGACACTTTTGCACCTAAGATCGAGCACGGTAGCCAGTCGGTTGTGCTGGGGCCGCCATGTACCCTGTTGGTTGTAACCCCCCGACAACACAGGGGTCGCTCTACTGATGCCTGCGCCGTTAACTCCCCACGTATGCCAAGGAGTAGATGCCCATCTCTATGGAGCATCAGGACTCCCAGCAATGGCCATCCTGCCAGGTGGCTATTGCTGTGGCTGGGTGGCGCCTGTGGGGAGAGTCCTTGGTCGGAGTAGGTGGCATCAGGGCGGATGACCCGCAGTGAAGCGTGGTACATCATCTCTCGCTGGCGGCCAGCCAACAGCAATCTCTAAGCGTTCTCGGGCTCAATTTAATGCTGAAAAGTACAATCCGAAAACGTTCCCCTCTCTGGCCACGCCGTGGGAGGAACGTAAATCTCAGGGTGGCAGTAGCAATTATTCGCCCCGATTCTTAGTTTGTACGAGAGCTGATGGGGAGTCTTTTCTCTCCACAAAGCCTCAGTTCTTCGTCGAGCATTTAGAGGACAAGTTTGGGGAGGTGGAGGGCTTGTCCAAATTTGCGCTCTGGGTCAGTTTTGATAAAAACGACATCCTCTGCCCAGTCACGCAGGTTACTTGCTTGTGACAAGTTGGGGGATGTTAACGTTACCATTACACCACAGAAGAGTTTAAATATGGTCCAGGTTGTTATCTTCCATAGGGACCTACTTTCGCAGTCTGATGACGAGCTGCGCGCCAACTTAGAGCGTAGAGGTGTTCATTTCGTCCGGCGCGTTCATCGGGGTCCGAAGGACAATCAGGTTGCTACCGGTGCCTTCATCTTGGCCTTCGAGGGTGATACATTACCGGAGAAGGTCAAGGTGATGGTCTACCGTTGTGACGTCAAGCCCTACATCCCTCCCCCGATGCGGTGCTTTAAGTGCTGGAAGTTCGGGCATATGTCCTCTCGCTGTACTTCTAGCCTCACATGTCGAGATTGTGGACGCCCATCTCATCCCGATACTCCATGTGCCCCGCCTCCCATCTGTGTCAACTGCTGAGAGCATCATTCCCCTTGCTCGCCTGACTGCAAAGTCTTTCAGAAAGAGCGCAAAATCATGGAATATAAGACCCTGGACCGGCTGACCTATACTGAGGCCAAAAGGAAATATGACAGACTCCATCCTGTGAGAATGACATCTTCTTACGCAGCTGCTACAACTGTGCTAGCCCCATCAGTTTCGAGACTTACAGCCAGCTCGAGCAGCAGCAGTAAGACTCCTCCTGCCCCCTTGCCCGTGGGGGGCTCTACCCAACCGGTTGCTCCTGCACCACCTACCTCAGGAGCAACCTCCTCCCACCCATCGGGGACGTCCGTCCCCGCTTCTCAGCCGGAGAAGCGTCTAACTTCTTCGGCTACTCTCGCCCGTAAGAGTTCCCTTGGGACCCTCCTTTCCCAGGGTTCCACCAGCGGGAAGGATGACGGCCGACAGTGGCATAAGTCCTCACCAGCGGCCGGGCGTAGGGCTTCACGATCCTCCTCTGTCCCGGAGACTGAATCGGTGAAGCCTTCCCAGCCGGTGAAACCCAAGGTTCAGCGAGAGAAGTCCAAGAAAAAGACCTCTAAGGCCAAAGAACTTGCGGTGGCACCAACCCCACCGCACCTTTCGCGCTCTGCGTTTGCGGATGCAGTCGAGATTCTAGCGTCCGCTGAGGACCTTGATCTCGCTGGTCCCTCAGACGCCATGGATGCCTCTCGTACGGGTACTGAATCGGTGGCAGTGAGTGAACAAGCGGCGTAAATTGCCTTCCCAGTCCTTCCACACCTTCTCAGCCATGGACAATATCATCCTCCAGTGGAACTGCGGCGGTTTTTTCCACCGTCTCGCTGAGCTCCAACAACTTATCAGCCTTCACCCTTTCTTCTGCATTGCTATTCAGGAAACTTGGTTTCCAGCAATGCGAACCCCCGCCCGTTGTGGCTATCGGGGGTTATTATAAGAACCGGGCAGCTTATGACAGGGTGTCTGGTGGCGTCTGCATATATGTCCTTAACTCTCTTCACAGCGAGTCTATCCCTCTACAAACAGCTTTAGAGGCTGTCTCTGTTCGGGTGTGGACGCCACAGGCTGTTACCGTCTGCAGTCTTAACCTTGCACTGGATGGTAATGTCGCGCAGCATGTCCTGGCTGTGCTGACAGCCCAATAGCCGCAACCTTCCTGGTTACTGGGCGACGTCAATGCCCATAACCCTCTGTGGGGTGGGTCGGTGCCGACAGGTCGAGGCGCCACCATTGAGCATTTATTGGCACAGCTCAATCTTTCACTTTGAAATGATGGTTCCTTCACACACTTCAGCGTGGCGCATGGCACGTACTCCGCCATCGACCTTTCGATCTGCAGACCTAGCCTCATACCGTCTGTCCAATGGAGAGTGCATGACGACCTGTGTGGTAGTGACCACTTCCCGATCTTTCTGTCACTGCCACAGCGTCGGTTTCTGGGCGGCCTTGCAGATGGGCCATGAATAAGGCTGACTGGGACTGGGACCTATTGAGCCTCTCTCTGCTGATGACATTGATGCGGTGGTTCAATCGGTCACCACCGGCATCGTTACTGCCGCCGAATCTGCCATTGCCCGTTCCTCTGGGTCCTCTCGGCGGAGGGCTGTGCCTTGATGGTCGCCTGAGATCGCTGAAGCGATTAAAGATCGCCGGCGGGCGCTCCAGCGTCACAAGCGACATCCCTCCATCGAACACCTTATCGCCTTCAAACAGCTGCGTGCGCGAGCCCGCCGCCTTATCCGCCAAAGCAAGCGGGAGTGCTGGGAGCTTTGTGTCAACTATTGGCCTCCATGTCACTCTATCGCAGGTCTGGGCCAAGATTGGACGCATCTATGGCTATCGGACCCCTGTCAGCGTCCCTGCGCTCTCTGAATGGAGCAGTTGGTACTGAATCCGACGTAATTACAAACCGCTTGGCAGAGCATTTTGCTCTGTGTTCCGCTTCTGCGAATTACTCCCTGCCCTTCCGCTCCATGAAAGAGCGAATGGAACGTCGGAGCCTTTCTTTTCGCACTCACCATCCTGAATCCTACAATGTTCCATTCAGTGAGTGGGAATTTCACAGTGCCCTCGCCGCTTGTCATGATACCGCTCCTGGGCCAGATGGCATCCACTGTCAGATACTGAAACACCTTTCAGTGGCCTGCCAGCGACGGCTCCTCGACTTTTTCAACCGTATTTGGGTCGAGGGTGAGTGTCCGTCGCAATGGCGGGAAAGTATTATTATCTCCATTCTGAAACAAGGCAAGAACCCTTTGGAGGTGGACAGCTACCGTACCATTAGCCTCACCAACGTTCTTTGCAAATTGCTTGAACGGATGGTGAGCCGGCGCTTGAATGGGGTACTGGAGTCTCGGGGCCTTCTGGCTCCATCTCAGGGTGGGTTCCGTAAAGGCCGCTTCGCCGCCGACAATCTGGTGAGCCTGAGTCGGCCATCCGTACTGCCTTTGCCCGCCGTCAGCACCTCGTCGCTGTCTTTTTCGACATGCGGGAGGCGTACGATACGACATGGCGTCATCACAACCTTTCTGTGTCTCTTGTCCTCGTGTCTCTCATATTCGGTTGCAGATTTTAGTGTGTAGTCGGCTGGTTGACTCTTTCCCTATTTTCTTCTCGTGGTCAGTTAACCAGTTTCCGGCCATCTTCTTTTCTTCTGTTTCTTTCTGTCTGGTGTTTGTCTGTACTCTTCTTGTCTGTAGTGTTTGTTGCAGCATTTGTGTTCTTTTAGTACCTGGGGGGGGGGGTGTGTGTCTCCTTCACCCTTTGGTTTTTTTACCTGCTCCGCAAATTTTCGGGTCGCCTGTTTTTGGAATGGGGGACTGATGACCTTTGCTGTTTCGTCTCCCTTAACATCCCAACAACCACCACTACCAACCTTTCTATGCTTCATGGATGGGGTCTTCGGGGCCCTCTGCCGATCTTTATTCGCAATTGTCTGTCGTATCGTACCTTCCGCTCGCTGCAGCGGTGGGAAATTGTCTGCGCTTCCCTGTATGCTGACGACTTCTGCCTTTACTATAGCTCTATTGGCATTGCAGCTGCTGAATGTCAGCTACAGGGCGCAATCCGCAAGGTGCGGTCTTGGGCTATAGCGCATGGTTTTCAGTTTTCGGCTTCCAAGACCCGCGTTATGCATTTCTGCCGGCGACGAACGGTCCATCCTGAGCCGCGGCTTTATCTTGACAGCGAACCTCTTGCTGTGGTGGAGACCCACAGGTTTTTGGGTGTGCTTTTTGATGCCCGGTTGACTTGGCTGCCTCTTAATCGGCAGCTTTAACAGGTGTTGGCGGGATCTGAATGCTCTGCGATGCTTGAGCCACACCAGCTGGGGCGCCGACCGATCTACCCTGTTCCGGCTCTACCAGGCGTTAATCCATTCTCCTCTGGATTATGGGAGCCTGGCTTATGGCTCAGCTTCCCCATCTGCGTTGAGGGTGCTGCACCCAATCCTCCATAGCGGGATACGCCTTGCCACTGGTGCTTTCCGCACCAGCCTTGTGGACAGCATAGTAGTGGAGGCAGGTGTCCCTCCACTGCGGTTACGACGCCAACAATTACTGGCTGCTTATGCTGCCCATGTTTTTAGCTTGCCCAGGCATCCAAATTACCGTGTCCTGTTCCCGCAGTCAGTCGTCCATCTGCCAGACCGTTGGCCCCGGTCGGGTTGTCCGATCGCCGTACGTGTCAAGGAGCTTCTCTCCGGGCTTGGGTTTATCCTTGTTCCACCTCCTTTCCGGGCACCTCTGCGTACACCCCCGTGGTGTGTTCCTCGCCCTTGCCTTCGGTTCGAATTGGCACAGGGCTCGAAGGACTCAGTCCCTCCAGAGGCCTTCCGCCGCCGCTTTTATTCCATCCTGGCCACGTATCAGGGCTCTGGGATTGTTTACACTGACGGTTCGATGGTTGCTGGTCGTGTCAGGTATGCGCTAACTCTAGGGGACCATTCCGAACAACGTTCCTTGCCGGATGGCTGCAGCGTTTACACTGCTGAGCTGGTCGCCATCTTTCGTGCCATAGAGTATATCCGCTCCTGCTCAGGTGAATCCTTCGTTATCTGTAGCGATTCCTTGAGCGGTTTACGAGCTCTCGACCAGTATTTCCCTCGTTATCGTCTGGTGATGGCTATCCATGAGTCCCTGCATACTCTTGCACGTTGCGGCCGCTCTGTGGTCTTTGTGTGGACCCCAGGCCATGTTAGGATACCCGGCAACGAGAATGTTCACAGCCTGGCGAAAGAGGCCACCAGTAAACCACCTCTGGAGATCTGCCTCCTGGTGACTGATTTGCGGGCAATCTTACGCCGAAAACTTTTCGATTTATGGGGCACTGAATGGCGCAACCTGCCCATGCCCAACAAACTTCGCCCTATCCAGGCGACGACGACTGTGTGGCAGTCGACCATTCGGGTCTCCCGCCAGGAGTCTGTTGTCCTCTGCCGGCTGCGCATTGGGCACACTCGGCTGACCCACGACCACTTATTGCGCCGTGCGGACCCACCTCTGTGTCGCTGCGGCTCTGTTTTATCTGTGGTCCACATTTTATTGGAGTGTCCACATTTAGCTGTGCTCAGGCAGACATTCGCACTGGCTGACACGCTCCCTGCCCTTTTAACAGATGACTCTGCTGCGGCTGACTTAGTTTTACGTTTTATTCGGGCAGGGGGTTTTTATCATTTAATCTAAGTGTTTCTGTTTTATAGTTTTGTGTTGATTCTGGCCTTTGGCCTCCGGTTTTAAACTGATTTCTTTTAATGTGTTTCAAGTGATTGGCTTTTCCTTTTTTATTTCTATGGTCGGCCAACCACCATCACACTCTGTGTGATTTTAGTTCGTTTTGTCTGGTCTTTGTCTCAGTTTGTCTTGTTCTGTGTCGTCTGTGCTCTCTTCTGTTAATCGTTTTTATTCTCTGTGATTGTTTTTAGTACTTGGAAAAAGGGACCGATGACCGTAGCAGTCTGGTCCCTTTAATCCCACAAACCAACCGACCGTTGGCCTCCCGGAGACTGATTGTGAGCAGTCCTCCGTCGAAAAGTTTTTGCACTTTGGGACGCTGAATGGCGCGAGCTAACCACACCCAATGAACTCTGTGCCATAAAGGAGACGACGACTGTGTGGCGGTCATCCATGCGAGCCAACCGCAGGGGCTCAATCGTCCTTTGTCGGCTCCGCATTGGCCACACCCGATTAACACACAGTTATTTACAGTGTCGTGAGGACCCACCTCTTTGTCGTTGTGGGGCGGCCTTGACAGTGGTTCATATTCTGTTGGAATGCGTCCTTTTAACTGTGCTCAGGCAGACGTTTGCGCTGCCTGATACGCTCTCTGCCATAGCAGACTTAGTTTTGCGTTATATTTGGGCAGGGGGCTTTTATCGCTTAATGTAAGTTTTTGCCTTTTTGTGTTGATTCTGGCCTATGGCCTACGATTTTCGTCTGGTTTTTGTAATGTGTTTCTCGGTGGTTGGCTTTTCCTTTTTTGTTTTTATGGTCAGCCAACCACCGTCACAGTCTGTGTGATTTTAGTTCGCCTTGTCTGGTTTTTGTCTAAGTTTCTCTTGTCCTGTTTCGTCTTTTTTCCATTGTCCGTTTTTAATCTCTGTGAGTGTTTTTAAGTTTTGGAGCAAGGGACCCGCTGGTTCCTTTAATCCCCCAAAACCAACCAACCTACCTTCTCTAAATCTACAAATGCTATAAATGTTTGCCTTTCATTTTCCCAGCATCTAAGATAGGTCGTCGGTTAGGTATTGCCACGGCTAATCCTATATTACCCCGGAATCAGAGCTGATTTTTCCCTGAGATCTGCTTCTAACAGTTGTTCCATTCTTCACAAAGATTTCATTAATATTTTACAACCGTGACTTGTTAAACTGATAGTTCGGTATTTTCCACAGCTGTAGGCAACTGCTTTGTTCAGAATTAGAATTACTATATTCTTTTTGAAGTCCGTGGGTATTTCGCCTGTCCCATACATCTTGCACGCCATATAGAAGAGTTTTGTAGTAGCTGGATCTCCCAAGGCAATCAGCAGTTCGGATGGAGTGTCGTCCACTCCCCGGTCCTTGTTTCGACTTAGATCCTTCACAACCTTGTCCTTAAACTATCGGAATAATGTGTTACTTCACCATACATTTCTTCAATCTCTTCATCTCCGGGGCAAGTTGGCAAATGAACAACTGCTACTGTAGTAGGCTTGAGCTTCGTGTGTGTCAGCTACTATAAAGTGTTCACCTATTCATACTGGTTTACGCTCAATCCAATGTATTTATTCATTATTAAGCCCACTCCTGCATTATCCTTATCCCCCTGTGGGTTCGGGGGTTTGAATATGCCTTCATCTTGGCCATCGAGGGTGACGCCTTACACGATAAGGTTGAGGTGATGGTTTACCGTTGTGATGTGCGACCATATATCACTCGCCCAATGTGGTGTTTTAAATGCTGGAAGTTTGGGCCTATGTCATCCCGATGTACTTCCGGCGTCACAAGTCACGATTGTGGACGTCCTTCACAGCCCAATACTCCATGTGCCCCACCTCCCATCTGTGTTAACTGCGGAGAACACCAGTCCCCTTGCTTGCCGGACTGTAGGATATTCCAGAAAGAACGAAAGATAATGGACCACCTGACCTACACTGAAGGCTAATCGGAAATATGAGAGGCTACACCCTGTGCCAATGACATCCACCTACAACACTGCTGCAACAATGGTTCTCCCATCTCTCGTGTCGTCGCGTCCAGGTGCCTCTCTGATCCATCAGAATCCACCTGCCCCCTTGATTGTGGGGGGCACTTCACTCCCTGTTGCTCCCGCTCCATCTACTTCAGGAGCAACACCCCCCCAACCCCCCCTCCCCAACCACCATCGGGGACATCAGTTCCCACTTCCCAGCCAGTATGTTGTTCGTTGGGGCCCTCCCTTCCTAAGTTCTGGCCAGTGGATAAGCGGACTCCCACAAGTAGCTGTGTAACAACTATAACGGCTTCTGACATCAAATGTAACAGTTGTGATACTAAATGTGGCACTTCTGTCACTAAATGTAACTGGGTTTTCTCTTTTGATGCAAGTCAATTGTCAGGATGAGCATTCTAAAGCATTCTGTCAGGGTGAAAATATTAAATAATTTAACTCTTCTCTCTTAACAACATGTGGGCAGGGTGGGTTCTTCCTTGGCTCGGGTATGAGGTCGAATGAAACATTTTACATAAGATAACTTTTATTGAAGATTCGTACAACTGTATCTTACGGGATGTTCTGGTTCGGAGAGCGGCAGCTGTGTCGTTTGTGAAGTCTTCTGCTGCTGCTGCGGCGGCGGCGGCGGCGGCGGCGGCGGCGGCGGCGTCTGATTACGCGTAGCGTGTGTGTATCTCATGTCGCTGTCTCGCTCAGTTGACTGGAGAAGCGCAGCGCGAGGTGGCCCGTTTAATTATTGCGAGCGAAGTCGTGCATCGGATGATACCTTGGGTGTGGCGTCCCAGTGTTTCTCTTCTCTATGCGGCCGCGTGTGTTCTGCGTCGGCCAGCGGAGCGGCGCGGCGGGGGAAGGCCAGTGTCCCGGACTCGAACCACGGACTCCCGCTTGCCAGTCTTCGGCTGTCAGGTCTTCATCCCAGCTCACAGGTGACTACTGATGTGAGGCCGTCTCCTTCCCGTCCTCACGAGTCACCCGGGTATGTAAAAACCAGACTTCAAATACCTTTTAACTTCTGTCTTCTGGCGCTACGGCGGCTGCTTGCTATTCCATTACAGCGGCGGACTTGGTTCGTCTGTGCATGATGCAGACTCTTCTTGCATGACGGTCTTCAGCACCGAAACTGACTGAAAACTTCTTCGTCTTCTTCGTCTCTTCTCTCCGTCTCCGTCTTCGTCTCCGTCTCCGTCTTCATCTGACTTCCTCTGACTTCATCCCCCTGGCCCACTGCGTCTCGCGTATTTATTCACTTCAGTTTACTGGAGGTGAACGACTTCACGGTCATTGCCTCGTCTGTCACGTTGAAAAGCTTCTCGAAGAATCTTCTTAACGTCGGTCGTTGGCTCTTGGAATGTAGGTGAGGGCTTTTGATCCCATGTGACGACTGAGAAACACGTGAGCCGGTCATTGCCTCTTCTGTCACGTTGAATAGCTTCTCGAAGAATCTTCTTTACGTCGGTCATTGGCTCTTGGGATGTAGGCGAGGGCCTTTGCTCACATACGACAACTGAGAAACACGTGAGCCGGTCGGGCGATGCCCTGGCGGCTGAATCGACAGCGCCCGCTTATGTGGAAGTTGCTGACTTCACGGTCACGGTCATTGTCTCTTCTGTTCTGCTGTTCGGCCCGCTGCTTGCGAGTATGTAACTCTCTAAACTAAACCAAGTTTTTCATTTATATCCTAATTTCTAGTTCACTTTGATTTCACTAATTTATTTACTTAAGTACCACTCAACAGCTGAAACAACCAACGGTCGCTGGTCGTAGGGCTTCGTGGTCCTTGTCTGTCACTGAGACTGACCCAGTGAAGCCTTCCCAGCCAGAACCAGCGAAGGCAGAGCGCGAAAAACAGACAAAGAAGAAGGCACCCAAGAACCCAGCCCTTGCAGTGGCACCCATCCAACTGCTCCCTGTCTGAGGGTGAGGTAGAGATTCTTACGTCTGCTACAGACCTAGATCTCGCTGGACCCCAATCGCAATGGATGTCGCTTGGATGTCGCACTCAATCTGTGGCCCCCTCAGGGGACTCAGCATTCATTTGCTGGGTATTGGCTTGGCGAACCCGGGGTCCCCGAGCTGTGGACTGGTGGGCGCCGCCTGTCCTCTGACACCATAAGTCCTGGGCATGCTTCAGCGACCACCGTGTGGCGCAACGATGGAACGTTGTATGTCGCAGGGACCAGGGATCTTGGCTTGATTGCCTGGATCACGAAGATGGTACATACCTCTATAAAAAACCCTTCAATCTTAAGGTGTGCTGCGCGCCGATAAGATGCATGGCTGTTGAGGTGGAACAGCTAGCGGGCGACCTCTGAGGAACCTGCCGCACCTCAGTTGTATAAGGCTTACCCAGGCATGCGGGGCTCTGTCTGGACGGACGTTTAGTTCCCTAGCTGCTCGTGGGACGCACATGGCAACCACGTATTTCCCCTCACCACCTTCGCAATCAGTAAAACGCATGAGGGAGGCTAGTCCTTCAGATATGCAGATAGAACAGAGTAACAGGGCTCATGGAGTCATAAATGACAATGTTTTCATCGTGATTAAGATGGAGGGCTCATTTGAAAAAGTGTCTCCTTTCTACATACATAAATGTTTAAAAGGACTCGCAGGTACACTGAAATCTATCAAACGCCTGAGGAATCGTACCCTGTTAGTTGAGACTACTATGGCAAAGCAAGTGGAGCTGCTTCGAAAGTCAACCAAGTTAGGCGAGTATGATATTACTGTCGAGTTGCACAATTCCCGCAACACCAGTAAGGGCGTCGTCACCTGCCATGATGTAATGGATATCGAGGTAGAAGAGCTGAAGCAAGAATGGGCAACACAGGGGATTGTAAACGTGGAGCAACGGAGACGTAGGAATAATGGAGTTGAGAAATCTGCTACCTTCATTGTGACTTTCAATTCGCCTGTCTTACCTGAATACGTTCTGGCTGGTTTCCTCCAAATTAGGGTTAGGCCTTATATACCTAACCCTATGCGATGTTTCAAATGTCAGCGATTTGGCCATTTGACAATGAGTTGTGGGGGTGAACCGACCTGCGGTATATGTGGCAAGGCAGCTCATGAAGCTGGGATCAACGGCACATCTCCAACGCTGTGTATCAACTGCTCTGGGAGCCATCCCGTCTGGAGCAGACACTGCCCCATCTTTGTGGAGGAAACAAAAATTCAGGAGATCAAGGTGACAAAGACGCTACCTAATGTGGAAGCCAAAAAGAGTATAAGGCGACAAAACCCCGTCTTTGCTACATCCTATGCCTCCTTGGTGCACAACCGTGCGTCAAAAGTAGACGCTTCGACGCAGACCATGTCCAGCGTCGCAGTATCTTCCACCAATACCTGTACCTGCGTTTGTACTTGCCAGAGCACAACCAATAAAGATATAGCTATTCAGGCTGCTCCGACTGCGCAAAACGCTATTGCAGAGAAAGCTACAGTGAAGCCTTCGAAGGCCCTCCAGAAACAGAGTGCCTCTCCACTTCCCCCATCATCGACTTCCACAAAGAAAACGGGACCAGGGAAAGGGGCACGACGTTTGACGTAAAACCTGCCAAAGGCACCATCGGATGTCGTCATGGCATTCCTGGCTGATGAGGAGGAAATCGTCATGGAGTTTGATACCTCTTCCCCAGAACCTGGCAGCCCCTCTGCTGCCACTCGCTCCACAAGTGCCTCACCAGCGCGGCGCAAAGACAGGGGGAAATCTAAACCGAAACGCTGATATGGCTCCCATACTTCAGTGGAATCTGAATGGAGTCAGACCTCGCTTTGCAGAATTGCGGCTGTTAGTACAGGCAAACCCCTTTTGCATCTCTTTGCAAGAGACACATTTTAAAGAGACTGACATGCCTGTGCTTACAGGATATCACATGTACAGGAAAGACGACCTGACTGGTAATAAGGGCTCAGGGTGGGGTGGCAGTGTTCATTAAGGACACATTCCATTCCTCACCTGTGCCCTTAACCACAACGTTAAAAGCGGTTGCAGCTCGGATCCTGGCCCATGTTAATGTCACAGTGTGCTCCTTGTATTTACCACCCGCTGAGCTCATTGGCAGTGAAGCCCTCGCACAGCTCATTGATCAGCTAGCCCGTCCCTTTCTCATTTTAGGTCCCCAAATAAACTGTGGGCTGTTAAGGAGACGACCGATGTGTGGCGCTCCTCCCTGCGGGCTTCTCGCAGGGGCTCTGTCACCCTGTGTCGTCTCCGCATCGGCCATACCTACCTGACGCACGGCCATCTTTTGCGACAGGAGGATCCACCCCCCCCCCCACCCCTGTGTCGGTGTGGGTCCCGGCTGACGGTCGCCCACATTTTGTTGGAGTGTCCCCGACTGCACACCCTCCGGCAGTCTTTTAATCTCCCGGGCACTTTGCCTTTGGTTTTATGTGACGATGCCTCCATGGCTGATGTTTTAAATTTTATCCGTGGTAGTCCTTTTTATGGTTCCATTTAGGGAGGTCCTGCACCTTACCCTTTGTCTCTCTTGTCCTCGTGTCTCTCATATTTGGTTGCAGCTTTTAGTGTGTCGTCGGCTGGTTGACTCTTTCCCTTTTTTTTTGTTCTCGTGGTCAGTCAACCAGTTTCCGGCCATCTTCTTTTCTTCTGTTTCTTTCTGTCTGGTGTTTGTCTGTACTCTTCTTGTCTGTAGTGTTCGTTGCTGCATTTGTGTTCTTTTAGTGCCTGGGGGGGAGTCTCCTTCCCCTGGGGGTTTTACCTGCTTCGTGATATGTCTCACCTGTTTTTTTTTTTGGAATGGGGGACTGATGACCTTAGATGTTTAGTCCCCCTTAAACATCACAACTACCACCACCACCACCTGTGAGGCAGCCTGTCCCTTGGTGGAATGACGACTGTCGTACCGCAATCTGAGGCAGAAGGGCGGCTTTGAGAAAATTCCATCGGTGCCCCACTGATGCGAATCTGGCAACTTTCCGAATAGCACGGGCGCGGGCGAGAAGAATCGTTAGGGAGAGTAAACGGAGGTCTTGGCGTGTGTTCCTGAATTCCATCAATAGGTCCCCACCTCTATCAAAGTATGGGAAGCCATTAGGAGGATCTCAAATCGATTTTCTCGACCGCCAATAGCAGCTATATGTGAGCGGGGGTGTCTCCTAACATCGCTAAGAGACATCGCCCGGGAGTTGGCAGAATCATTTCAAACTATTTCGGCCGATTCTAGCCATGACCCAGAATTTCTTCGCTATCAGGGTACACAGGAGAGGGCTGGTTTTGATTTCCGTTCAAACAACACAGAGAAATACAACCAGCCTTTCTCTTTGTGGGAGTTGGACTCTGCACTGTAAGTATCTCGGGATACTGCAGCTCGTCCACACCTGATATCGTATAGCATGCTGCAGCAGCAGTTGGATCTGCGGTCGAAGGAAGTCCTCCTTCAACTTTGTAATGAAATTTGGAAGACATGCGACTTTCCTAGTTCGTGGAAAGAATCGATTTTAATTCCACTTTTAAAACCAGGGAAGGATCGGACCGAACCCAGTAGTTATCGTAGCGTTAGTCTCACGAGCTGCGTAGGAAAGACATTTGAGCGTATGGTCAATCGGCGCCTGGTGTGGGTTCTCGAATCCAGATCCTTACTTACCCGCTGCCAGTGTGGGTTCAGGAGGTATCATTCCACTCTAAATAACCTGATACTACTCGAAACAGCGATACAAGATGCTTTCCTACGTAAGCAACACCTTATCGGGGTTTTCTTCGACCTGGAGAAGGCGTATGATGCTACCTGGAGGCATAACATTTTGCGGCAGCTTTGAGTGGGGTCTCCGTGGGCGTTTACCCACAGTCATCAGATCATTTCTGTCGGACAGGTATTTTAAGTATAAGGTTTGGAATGTCCTGTCTGACCGTTTTAAGCAGGAGAACGGTGTCTCTCAAGGAAGTGTCCTCAGTGTGACAGCTTTCGCAATTGCCATCAATAGTATTGCGTCCACAGTACGACGGCCCGTGCAGTGCTCCTTGTTAGTGGACGATATCTCCAGTTTCTGTGCGTCTTCCTCCCTCACAGCTGCTACACGCCAATTACAGCTGACAATCCTGCAATTGGAGGAATGGTCTAAGACCACGGGCTTTAAATTCTCTTTGGAGAAGACCGTTTGTGTAGATTTTAACCGTTCCCGTTCTCTTTTTAATCTCCCTGTTTTAAAACTAGGAGACACTGTTCTCACCTTTATGGAAAAAGTGAAATATCTCAGGCTTAATTTTGATGCGATGCTCACATGGTTGCCACACTTAAAGGATCTAAAAGTTTGCTGTTTCAAGGCTTTAAACGTCCTTAAATGCGTCAGTCATATATTCTGGAGCGCTGACAGGGCACGTCTGCTCCAAATTTATAAGGCCTTTGTGCGACCGCGACTGGAATACGGATGTCAAGCTTATGGCTCTGCAAGACCTTCGTACCTCAAAATGTTGGATGTGGTTCACCATGAGGGTATTAGGCTTTCAACGGGGGCTTATCGCACGAGTCCGGTTGCTAGTCTGTGTGTCGAGGCGGGAGAGCCTCCGCTGTCCATTCGGCGTCTTCTCCTCGTGGTACAGCAAGCATACAGGGTTAATTCCACTCCTCTTTCGTTGGCGTCCAACACTTTTTCCCAGCTGGCACTGGAACGTCTCTTCCGCCACCGTTCGGCGGCAACAAAGCCGTTTGGCATCCGTGCAAAAGTCTCGAGTCAGTACACCTGCAGGGCATTAAGGTCCTCCACGAGAGATGGAGTAGGGGATCTCTCTGGCTACTACAAAGGCCTAGATTACTTCTTGATCTGGCTGCTTACAAGAAGTATTGTACCCCAGACCACCTTTTTAAAATTAAACTTACTGAGATTTTAGCCCGCAATTCATATTTTATTACTGTTTACACGGATGGGTCTAAACGGGGGGATTTTATGGGCTGCTCTGTTGTGTTTCCCGATACTGTCCATCGCATAGGGCTCCCAGAGCAGTTCTCAGTTTACTATGCAGAACTGTTTGCCATTGTGCAAGCATTAGAGCATATGCGCCGACATCATGGCACAAAATTCATCATCTGCTCCAATTCCCAAAGTGCTCTACACGCTCTTGAACAGATGTACCCAGCAGATCGGATGGTGCAAGAAGTGCAGGACGCACTCCTGCTCTTGCAAAAGCTGGGTAAGGATGTAATTTTCTGCTGGGTTCCAGGGCACATAGGGATTCCTGGAAATGAACTTGCAGATGCGGTTGCCAAGGAGGCTTGCTCCATCCCACCTCCTGCCCGCTGTTTCGTCCCCCTGCAGGCAATAACATTTTTCGTGACTTGGAAGGTCATGCGTTGGTGGGAGGCTCAGTGGCTGGAAGTGAGGGATAATAAGTTGCGAGCGGTGAAGGATTCTGTCCGACCGTGGCTCACGTCCTTCCGACAACGACGACCTGAGGAAGTAGCCCTTACACGGCTTAGAATAGGACATTGTCCGTTGACACATGGTTTTGTGTTACGTCGTGAGGAGCCACCAACGTGTCAGATGTGGGACACAGCTGTCGATACGACATATTTTAACTAAGTGTGTTTTATATGCGGGTTTGAGGGAAGATTTCAGTTTCCCACCAGACGTGCCCTCTTTTAACTAATAATGAGGCGAGTGTCGCTAGGCTTTTACGTTTTTGTGTGATGTATGGACTTCTTCCCAAAATATTGGGATTGAGGTTTTAATGTGCTGTACAGTGGTTTGGTCACCCACTATTTGTAAGTAGTCACTCACCCACCGTTAATTGTTTTTACCTGTTTTGTGCTGCTCTCTCATTTTTGTTTTATCTACCTGTTTTGATGTGCTGTGTCCAATCTTGCAATTTGAACATTTCCAATTCTCGCACAGATCGGCTCTGAATTGATCTTTGTTTAACAGATCTTGGCTGCACTCGTCAACATATCTTTTGGGAACGGGCGCTGATAACCTCGTTGTTGTGCGCCCTAAAACACTAATCATCATCATCAATCTGTGGCGGCAAGTGACGCAGCAGCGTAGTCTGCCTCCCCAGTCCCTTCTCGCCTTTCTCAGCCATGGACAATACCATCCTTCAGTGGAACTGCAGCGGTTTTTTACACCATCTTGCTGAGCTCACACCTTCTCAGCCTTCACCATTTCCTCTGCATTGCTCTGCAAGAAACTTGGTTTCCAGCGATGCGAAGTCCCGACCCCTCCCCCTGCGGTTTCATGGGTAAGAATAGGCCCATGGTAATCCTGCCTGTCGTAAGAGGCGACTAAAAGGAGTCTCAAACGTTTCGGCCTTAATGTGATGGTCCCCTATCGGGTTTGACCTCCATATCTCAAAATTTTTCTGAAGAGCGAGCCAATTGGGGAAGGGCGCCTTACTTGCCTTACTTGCGTTGAGAACTCTCGCCAGCTTATTCGTCGTTGAAATGCAGTCCTGCCCGCTCTCCATCTATTGGGCATGGATCCGTTACTGTGTTCACTTTCCACCATGCGATGAGCAGTGCCAGTTTCTGCACAGATAAAAACCGTGGACGACATGTCGCCAAAAATCCAGCAAGGTAGCCAGTCCGTTGTGGTGGCGCTGGCATGTACCCTGTTGGTTGTAGCCCCATGACAACACAGGGATCGCTCTACTGAATATGCCTGCGCCGTAAACTCCCCACGTATGCGAAGGAGTTGATGCCCATCTCCCTGGGGCATCGGACATGCACCCCTCATCTGAGCTCCGTCTCGTTACAGACTTGCAAGCAGTTGCAGTTGACATTATTGTGGGTCGGAGGCTCACAGTCTGTTCCCTTTACTTACCACCTCAGGATGCGATGGACTCTGAGGCTCTCACAGACCTTATTAGCCAACTCCCCCCCCCCCCCCCCATTTCTTCTTCTGGGGGACTTCAATGCTCATAATGTCTTATGGGGCTCTTCGACTACTTGCCCCAGGGGTCGCCTTCTGGAAAACCTCATGATGTCTGAAGAACTGTGCATCCTCAACTCTGGTGCTCCCACTCATTTCTGTACTGCTTCTGGGTCGTCATCAGCTATTGACCTTTCGTTTTGCTCTCCAGCACTCGCCGATTCTGCTCTGTGGGAGGTTGCTGCAGACCTCCATTCTAGTGACCACTTCCCCCTTTGGATTCGCCTCCTGGATGAGGCTGTGGCATTACCAGTGCCACCCAGGTGGCACCTCTGCAGAGCTGACTGGACACTTTTCAGCCAACTGGCTGTTTCGGAACACCGTGCCAGCGTCCACGAATGGGTAGACCATGTTACAGCCGTGATCTCCCATGCTGCTGAATTGTCAATCCCACGGTCATCCGGTCATCCCAAGAGGCGTCCTGTCCCTTGGTGGACCACTGAGTGCCGCTCAGCCATCCGAGCCCGCCGTGCAGCTCTGCGCCGCTTCAAGTGCAGTCCCTCCGCTGACAATCTTGCGGCCTTTCGGGTGGCAAGGGCCAAAGCGCGGCGAGTGATTAAAGAGAGCAAACGACGGTCATGGCAATCGTTCTTGAACTCCATCTCCTGTTCCACTAATTCTACGAAAGTATGGGAAGCCATCAGGAGGATTTCCGGTAAACTCGGCCAGCTACCTGTCACGGCATTGCTGCATCAGGGAAGTCTCCTCACGGCGCCGAGAGACATTGCCCAGACACTGGCCATGCATTTTGCGGAATCTACCGCTACTATTACCTGTGCTCCAGATTTCTGCCGCTACCGCACTGCCATCGAGAGGGGTCACTAGGACTTCCGGTCTCCAAATTCTGAACCCTACAACTGCCCCTTCACAATGTGGGAACTGGATTCGGCGTTGTCTGTGGCTCATGATACTGCGCCTGGCAACGATCAAATCCGGTACAGCATGCTGCAGCACTTGTTACTGCCTTCCAAGGAAGTTCTCCTGAATTTTTTTAATATGATATGGTTATCTGGCACATACCCTGACTCGTGGAGGGAGGCGATTTTGATCCCCCTCCTCAAACCGGAGAAGGACCGAACGCATCCCAGTAGTTATCGAAGTATTGCTTTGACGAGCTGTGTCGGGAAGACGTTAGAACGCATTGTCAACCGTCGCCTGGTTTGGCTGCTCGAAACCAGGCAGCTCCTTAGCCCCTCGCAGTGTGGCTTTCGGAGATGTCGTTCAACTATCGACAACTTGACCCTGCTTGAGGCGGCCATCCAGCAGGCCTTCCTACGTAACCAGCATACTCTCGGTGTCTTCTTTGACATTCACAAGGCGTATGACACTACTTGGCGCCGCCATATCCTCAATCAACTCCATGAGTGGGGTTTTCGTGGCCGTCTCCCCATCTTCATTCGGTCCTTTCTTTCCCACCGCCTCTTTCGATATAGGGTTGGTAATGTGCTCTCTGATTTGTATGTGCAGGAGAATGGTGTTCCTCAGGGAAGCGTTTTAAGTGTCACCCTCTTTGCCGTCGCCATTAACAGTATCACGTCCACTATCCGGAGTCCTGCCCAATGCTCCTTGTTTGTGGACGATTTTGCTGTTTTCTGTTCTTCCTCCAGTCTTGTCACTGCTAGTCGTCAGTTGCAGCTTACGATACAGCGATTAGAGGCATGGACTGCGGAGACGGGTTTTACCTTTTCTGCAGACAAATGTGTGTGTGTGTGTGTTCATTTTAATCGTTCTCGACGTCTTTTTACCTCCCCTGAATTACATCTGAGGGACACCATTCTTCCTTTTCGCGACACTGTGCGGTTCCTGGGCCTCACTTTTGATTCAAAGTTGTCGTGGTTGCCTCACCTTAAAGACCTCAAGGTGCGGGCCCTGAAGGCACTGAATATTTTGAAGTGCCTGAGCCATCGGTCCTGGGGAGCAGATCGGGCGCGTCTGCTGCAGTTTTATAGGGCTTTCGTCCGATCGCGTCTTGACTATGGTTGCACCGTGTATGGGTCAGCAAGGCCTTCGTACCTGAAGATTCTTGACGCAGTCCACCATGATTGTATCAGACTGGCCACTGGTGCCTTCCGTACCAGTCCCATCCCCAGCCTTTGTGCTGAGGCAGGGGAACCGCCGCTCGCCATCCGGCGGAAACTCCTCACGGTGCGACGGGTGTGGCAATTCCTTGCGTACCCTACCGTTGCCCGACCGCCTATGGAACGTCTCTTTTCCAGTCGTCCCAGGGCAATGAGACCATTTGGGATTCGTGCCAAGCATTTGCTTGAGTCCCTTGGTGTGGAGCGTGTGGCCTCCCAACGACTCGTCTCCCTCCCTGGTTGCTCCAGAGGCCCAGCGTCCTTTTTGACTTGTCGGTGTACCGGAGGAGCTGCACTCCTGCGTTTGTTTTTACCTCCTTATTTTCCGATATTTTACACCAGCATCCGGACCATGTACCAGTCTTTACGGGTGGCTCTAAACAGGGGACTCTGTTGGTTGTGCTGTTGTTTTCCCTGATCAAGTCGTCAAGTTACGGCTTCCTGCGGCGTTTACCATCTTTGATGCCGAATTGTTTGCGATCTTGCGGGCATTGGAGCAGTTGAGATGTGTTCCCAGTCGGAAGTTCCTCATCTGTTCTGACTCCCTGAGTGCCCTTCAGACCATGCAACACTTATACCCAACGGATACGGTCGTCCAGAACATCCATGATGCCCTCCTCCACCTGCAACGGCAGAGGAAGGAGGTTTCCTTCTGCTGGGTGCCGGGGCACGTGGGTATTAGGGGAACGAACTGGCGGATGTGGCTGCCAAAGATGCGTGTTCCCTCCCTCACGTTGTTGAATGTGCCGTCCCCCTACATGCTGTTACCTCCCTCCTGCGTTTTCGCGTTATGCGTCAGTGGGAAGAGGAGTGGCTGGCAGTCGGTGAAAATAAGCTGCGTCTGGTCAAGGCCACCACGCGTCCATGGCGTACGTCCTACCAGTCATGCAGGCGGGATGAGGTTCTCCTCACTCGCCTCCGCATCGGGCACAGTCCCTTCACGCATGGCTTTTTACTCCGGCGGGAGGACCCCCCAATCTGCAGCGCTTGTGGCGTCCAGATTACTGTCCGCCACGTTTTACTTGACTGTCTTTTATTCTCTGACCAGAGGGTGGTGGTTTCTTTGCCGCCGGGTTTGCCCTCTATTTTGCAAGATGACGCAACGACTGTCGTTAAGGTCTTACGGTTTTGTGTCCTGTCCAATTTGTTGCCTCGGATTTTAGGGAGAGGGTTTTAATGTGCTGCTGTGTGTCTGGCTCAACCAGGTTTTAGGTAAGAGGTCAGCCAGTCACGATTGCCTCCTTGTTTCCCTTCGGTTTCTGTTCTCTATTCCTTGTTTCCCTTCCTTTTAGTGTGTTCCTTCACTTGTTTTGCCTCTGTATGTGAGGATTTGAAACTGCGTCAGATCTGTGTCTTTTAGCCGTTCTCCTTGTTCGCTGTCCGTCTTCGTCCCTTCACTGCATGTGTTCCAGTTTTTTATGCGTTTGGGCGCTGATGACCCCGCTGTTTAGCGCCCGTAACCCTCAACCCCCCCCCCCCCCCCTGGGGCATCGGGGCTCCCGGCAATGGCCATCCTGCCATGTGACCTTTGCTGTGACTGGGTGGCGCCCGTGGGGAGGAACCTTGGTTGGAGTAGGTGGCATCAGGGCGGATGACCTGCAATGAAGCGTGGTACATCATCACTCGCTGGCGGCCAGCCGTCAGCTCACTTTAAGGCTAATGTGTATGACCCCAAATCGTTCCCCTCCCTGGCCACACTATGGGAGGAGTGAAAGGCTATGAATGAGAGCGAAAGGTATTCGCCCCGGTATCTCGTCTGTACCAGAGCTGACGGGGAATCATTTGTGTCTGTGAAGCCTCAGTTTCGTAGAACATTTAGAGGACAATTTCAGGGATGTGGAGGGCTTGTCCAAAATGCGGTCAGGGTCAGTCTTAATAAAAACAGCCTTCTCTGCCCCTTCACGAGCCTTGCTTTCTTGTACGAAGCTGGGGGATGTTTCTGTTCTATCACCCCACATAAAAGCTTAAATATAGTCCAGGGAATTATTTTTCACAGAGATCTATGTTGTTGGCGATACCCCAAATCATTTTCGGCTTCCCGACCAGTGTTCAGTTTATACTGCGGAGCTTTACGCTGTTCTCCAGGCTGTCCGCTACCTCCGCCGCCATCATCGGATACAGTACGTAATCTGCACAGATTCTCTCAGCTCTCTCCTCAGTCTCCAAGCTCTTTACCCTGTGCACCCTCTGGTCCACCGGATTCAGGACTGTCTGCGCTTGCTCCACCTGAGGGGCGTCTCGGTGGCGTTCCTCTGGCTCCCGGGACACGCTGGTATCTGTGGGAATGAGGCGGCCGATATAGCGGCCAAGGCTGCAGTCTCTCTTCCTCGGCCAGCTATTCAGTCGCTTTCCTTCACCGATCTACGGAGCGGTTTATGTCGCAAAGTTGCTCATTTATGGCATGCGCATTGGTCAACACTTCCCCGCAATAAATTGCGGGAAGTGAAAGCCCTTCCTTGCGCTTGGACCTCTTCCTCCCGAACGCGTCGTCGGGAGGAGGTAATTTTAGCTGGACTCCGGATAGGGCACTGTCTTATTAGCCATCGACATCTTCTAAGCGGCGATCCTCCCCCACTCTGTCCCCACTGCTCTCAGCTGTGGACGGTAAGACACCTTTTAATTGAATGCCCCTATTTTACTCCGTTACGCTCCCGTCTACAGCTATCGCCTGATCTGTCGTCGATTTTAGCAGATGACACGCGCTCAGCCGACCGCGTTCTCCAGTTTATTAGTGACAGTGAAATGACGTCCATCATTTGAAGCTTTTTTTGGGGACAACCAACCCCTTTCTGTAGTGGCTTTTTAAGCATTCCTTTTACTTTTAGGTTCTCCAATTTTACGACTTTGTTCCCATTGGTGCTGATTTTCAATTTCGGTTTTTTACTGTTTCCTAATTCACGGGCTGGGCGCTAATGACCATAGAAGTTTTGCGCCCTAAAACCACAAACAAAAAAAAAACGACAACAATCCTCTCTGCTTGACTTAGGCGGCTTGGATGTCGCTAAAATCCGGCTAGTAGCAAGCCTTACGTCATCCTCTGCTTCTTGAGGAAGATGACGAACTGCTTGTTCCACTCCACTAACGATCTCAACCACTGGTAACTTACGTGGAGCTGGGGCAAAGTTCAATCCTTTACTGAGAGCCGAGATGGTAGCTTCATCAAGTTCCTTGTCAGAGAAGTTGATAACAGTGCGGTGAATGCCGTTGGACCCAGTAGTTCCTTGATCACGGTTAAGCCGCTCAAATTTATCGGCCTGCTTCGCCGTAGTCTTGCTTAAATTGGCTCGTTGGTGTGCCGCCAAAGTCATATCCACCCATTCCCAGTCCAATGGTGAGAGGACTCCGGCCAGAAATAAATGGCAACTAAACAACAGGCGAGCGTTCATGTCTAGTTCATACCTGGTATGACGTATCCTCTCTTTCACAATAGCATGGCTGGTCTTTCGTAAAGTTCTGTTTACTGCAGCGCTTCTGATGTGGTGTTTGACGACTGCAAACTTCGGTACTACCTCCTTGTCACGACAGCGTTGTAAAAAATCCAGATTGCTCAGCAACTGAGACTGTTTCAGGCGCAGCTTCTCCAGGTGACGAACGCTGCGCGCAATGTCCTCCCCGTAGAGGAAACTAATATGGCTACGAAGTCTTTCGCGACGTATTTCTTGAGTAAAAATCTCTCGGTGTACATGCCGCGTCAAATCAAGATAAAACTCCAAGCTTTCGACCGCTACCTCCATGGTCGTCGTCAGGGCTAAAACTGACTGTCAGCCTCTTACAGTCTGTCCAATGGAGAGTGCATGACGACCTGTGTGGTAGTGACCATTTTCCGATGTTTCTGTCCCTGCCACAGAGTCACCCTTCTGGGCGCCCCAGCAGATGGGCTATGAATAAGGCTGACTGGGACTTGTTCTCCTCCATTGCCGCTATTGAGCCTCTCTAAAGACAACATTGATGCGGTGGTTCACTCAGTCACCACCAGCATCGTTACTGCCGCAGAAACTGCCATTCCCAGTTCTACTGTGTCCCCTCGGCGGCGGACTGTGCCTTGGTGGTTGCCTGAGATCGCTGAAGCGATTAAAGATAGCCGGAGGGCGCCCCAGCGTCACAAGCGACATCCCTCCATCGTACACCTTATCGCCTTCAAACGGCTGCGTGCACGAGCACGCCGCCTTATCCGCCAACGCAAGCAGGAGTGCTGGGGGCGGTATGTGACCACCATGGGCCTCTGTCACTCCATCGCAGGTCTGGGCCAAGATCCGACGCCTCTATGGCTATCGGACCCCTGTCAGCGTCCCTGCGCTCTCACTGAATGGCGCCGTTTGTACTGACTCCGACGTCATTGCAAACCGCTTGGCAGAGCATTTTGCTATGAGTTCCGTTTCTGCGAATTACCCCCAGGCCTTCCGCTCCATTAAAGAGCGGATGGAACGTCGGAGCCTTTCTTTTCGCAGAAACACTTCTGAATCCTACAATGCTCCATTCAGTGAGTGGGAATTTCACAGTGCCCTTGCCGCTTGCCTTGATACCGCACCCGGGCCCGATCGCATCCACTGTCAGATGCTGAAACACCTTTCAGTGGACTGCAAGCGACGCCTCCTCGAGCTTTACAAGCGTCTCTGGGTCGAGGGTGACTTTCCGTCGCAAAGGCGGGAGGGCATTGTCATCCCCGTTTTGAAACCGGCAAGAGCCCATTGGAGGTGGACAGCTACCGCCCCATTAGCCTCACCAACGTTCTTTGCAAGCTTCTCGAACGGATGGTGAGCCGGCGCTTGAATAGGGTACTGGAGTCTCGGGGCCTTCTGGCTCTCTCAGGGTGGGTTCCGTAAAGGCCGCTCCGCCACCGACAATCTGGTGAGCCTGGAGTCGGCCATCCGTACTGCCTTTGCCCGCCGTCAGAACCTGGTCGCTGTCTTTTTCGACATGCGGAAGGCGCACGATACGACATGGCGTCATCACATCTTTTCTGCGCTTCATGGATGGGGTCTTCGGGGCCCTCTGCCGATCTTTATCCGAAATTTTCTGTCGTATCGTACCTTCCGCGTGCAAGTCGCGGCCTCCCATAGTTACTCTCGAGTTCAGGAGAACGGTGTGCCACAGGGATCTGTGTTAAGTGTCTGCCTGTTATTAATAGCCGTTAACGGGCTCGCTGCGGCGGTGGGAAATTCTGGATCCGCTTCCCTGTCTGCTGACGACTTTTGCCTTTACTACAGCTCTATTGGTATTGCAGTTGCTGAACGTCAGCTACAGGGCGCAATCCGCAAGGCGCAGTCTTGGTCTGTAGCGCATGGTGTTCAGTTTACAGCTGCCAAGACCCGCGTTATGCATTTCTGCCGGCGCCGAACGGTCCATCCTGAGCCGCGGCTTTATCTTGACTTCGAACTTCTTGCTGTGATGGAGACCCACAGGTTTTTGGGTGTACTTTTTGATGCCTGGTTGACTTGGCTGCCTCATATTCGGCAGCTTAAACAGGCATGTTGGCGGAATCTAAATGCTCTGCGAAGCTAGAGGCACACCAGCTGGGGCGCCGACCGATCCACCCTGTTAAGGCTCTACCAGGCGTTAATCCAGTCCTGTCTGGATTATGGGAGCCTGCCTTATGGCTCAGCATCCCCATCTGCGTTACGGGTGTTGGACCCAATCCTCCACAGCGGGATTAGCCTTGCCACTGGTGCCTTCCGTACCAGCCCTGTGGACAGCATCTTAGTGGAGGCGGGTGTCCCTCCACTGCGGTTCCGACGCCAACAATTACTGGCTGCTTATGCTGCCCATGTTTTTAGCTCGCCCGGGCATCCCAATTACCGTGTCCTGTTCCCGCAGTCAGTCGTCCATCTGCCAGAACGTCATCCCCGGTCGGGTTGTCCGATCGCCATACGCGTCAAGGAGCTTCTCTCCGGGCTTGGGTTTTTCCCTGTTCCACCTCCTTTCCGGGCACCTCTGCGTACACCCCCGTGGTGTGTTCCTCGCCCTTGCCTTCGGCTCGACTTGGCACAGGGCTCGAAGGACTCAGTCCCTCCAGAGGCCTTCCGCAGCCGCTTTTATTCCATCCTGGCCACGTATCAGGGCTCTGGCATTGTTTACATTGACGGCTCGATTGTTGCTGGTCGAGTCGGTTATGCGCTCACTCTAGGGGACCATTCCGAACAACGTTCCTTGCCGGCTGGCTGCAGCGTTTACACTGCTGAGCTGGTCGCCATCTTTCGAGCCCTAGAGTATATCCGCTCCTGCTCAGGTGAGTCCTTCGTTATGTGTAGCGATTTCCTGAGCAGTTTACGAGCTCTCGACCAGTGTTTTCCTCGTTCCCGTCTGGTGATGGCTATCCATGAGTCCCTGCATACTCTTGCGCGTTGCGGCCGCTCTGCGGTCTTCGTGTGGACCCCAGGCCATGTTGGGATCCCCGGCAATGAGAATGTTGACCGGCTGGCGAAAGAGGCGACTAGTACACCATCTCTGGACATTGGCCTCCCGGAGACAGATTTGCGAGCATTCCTACGCCGCAAAACTCTGGATCTTTGGGACGCTGAATCGCGTGCCCTGCCTTCACGCAACAAACTTTGGGCCATCAAGTGGGCTACCGGTGTGTGGCGCTTTGGTCATTCGGTGGTCTTTGTTTGGACGCCAGGTCACGTTGGCATCCCGGGGAACGAACGTGTTGACAGCCTGGCCAAAGGGGCGATCGACGCCCTGGCTTTGGAGATCGGCCTCACGGCTCGCGATCAGCAGCTGGTGTTAAGCCGGAAGCTGCTTGGGATGTGGGCTGATGAGTGGCGTGGCCTGACATCCCCGAATAAGCTGCGGGCTGTTAAGGAGACGACCGATGTGTGGCGTCCTCCTTGCGGGTCTCTCGCAAGGAGTCTGTTGTCCTCTGCTGGCTGCGCATTGGGCACACATGGATGACGCATGGCCACCTATTGCGACGTGAGGGCCTACCTTTATGTCGCTGCGGCTCCGTTTTGACAGCGGTCCACATTTTATTGGACTGTCCACTTTTAGCTGTGCTCAGGCAGTCGTTCGCACTGCCTGACACGCTCCCTGCCCTTTTAACAGATGACTCGGCTATGGCTGACTTAGTTTTACGTTTTATTCGGGCAGGGGGTTTTTATCATTTAATACGAGTGTTTCTGTTTTATCTTATTGTTTTAGTGTTGATTCTGGCCTTCGCCTACGGTTTACAACTGAGTTTTTAATGTGTTCTTGGTGGTTGCCTTTTCCTTTTTTTGTTCCTGTGGTCGGCCAACCACCGTCACACTCTGTGTGATTTTATTCATTTTGTCTGATCTCTGTCGGAGTCTTTCTTGTCCCGTGTCGTCTGATGTCTTCCCTGTTGTTCGTTTTTATTCTCTTTGGGCGGTTTTAATTTTTTTTTTGGAAAAAGGGACCGACGACCGTCGCAGTCTGGTCCCTTTAATCCCCCAAACCAACGAACCAACCAATCCTGGTTCAAAAGCTGTCTCCAAATGCCGATGCCTCAACGCAGAAAGAGGTGGTGAGTATTGGTACTAATACCTGCAGCTGTCAGTGCAGTTGCAATGCGGCCATTGTTTCAGAGCTGGTAGCCCCTACTCAAACGGCAGACATGGGTACAGTGGCGAACTTAAGCCAGCCCCTGGCGCCTCCAACAGCTGAGGCGGTTCCGAAGCCCAGTACGGCCATTACCGCTGCCACATTGGCTCCCACAAAGCCCACCAAACTGCAGAAAGCTCCAGTACAGCAGCAACAGCGGGTCAAATCCCGTGGTAAACCGTCTGACCATGCGGATGTTGTGTTACGTGAGGCTTCATCTGATTCTATCCCAGAGTTGATGGAATACGACGTATGTGTGGGGCAATCATATCGCCCCACGCCTGCCCATCCACTTGCTGCCGTCTCCCTGCGCCGTTGGAGAGACAGGATGAAGGTGCTACCACCATCATAGATGTCTCCCATACTTCTATGGAACTTGCAAGGGTTCAGGACGCGTGTGGAGGAACTTCGTCTACTCTCTCAGGGTAGACCACTGTGTCTCTGTCTCCAGGAGACTTATTTCCATCTCTCATACTCCCCTGAGATACGAGGCTATACACTCCACAAAAAGGACGACCTGAGTGGAGAGAGAGCTAGAGGAGGTGTAGGTATTTTCGTCAGGACAGACTACCACTCGTCGCCTGTCTCACTTACGACGACTTTACAGGCGGTCGCTGTGTCCGTGCACGTGCGTCATCCATTGACTGTCTGTTCTCTTTACTTGCCCCACATGATGCTCTTGATGAAGCGGCCCTCGCCAACCTTCTTACACAGCTCCCCCAGCCATTCATTATTTGTGGTGATTTTAATGCCCACAATGTGCTTCGGCGCTCTGCAATTACCTGCCCCAGGGGTAGAGCGATTGAGAGGCTTCTGTCATCCTGTGCCTACTTGCTCAATGGAGGACAGAGTACTCATTTCTGCACAGCGACTGGGTCGTTCTCTGCCATTGATATCTCGCTTTGCTCTCCAGCTCTTGCCAATACTGCTCACTGGGAAGTGGTACCTGACTTGCACGCCAGTGATCATTTCCCAATCTGGATTCACCTGCCAGATGGCGTGGGCCCCGAAAGGAGATCACCACGATGGGTGCTCAGTGGAGCTGACTGGACACTTTATAGCCAGTTGGCCCAATTCGAACACTGTGCGAATGATGAGGTGTGGGTGGATCATATTACCAAAACGGTCCACCACGCCGCTGCAGCATCCATTCCATAGTCCACAGGCCACAGGAAGAGGCAACCTGTGCCTTGGTGGAGTGCCGAATGCCGCTCTGCAATCAGGACCAGGCGTGTGGCTCTGCGTTAGTTCAAGAGTCGACCGACTGCTGAGAATCTTGCAGCCTTTCAGGTGGCGAGGGCAAGATGTCGCCGCATTATTCGTGAGACCCAGAAGAGGTCATGGCAACAGTTCCTGAATACAATTAATCGTTCCACCAAAAGTTCCATTGTGAGGAGACCATCAGGAGAATTTCTGGCAGAGGAGGGAGGTGCCCCATGGCTGCTGAAATGAATAACGGCACTTTCCAAACGGATCCACGAGACATTGCCCAGAATATGGCAGCGCATTTTGCCACAGTAACTGCCACAACCAGTCAGGATCCAGGTTTCCAGCGCCATAGAGCCATTGCTTACAGATGCAGTCTGAACTTCCAGCCCACCTGTCATGAAGTTTACAACTGCCAATTTTCTATGTGGGAGCTGGATTCTGCATTGTCTGGAGCTCGTGATACATCCCCTGGTCGCGACAGGATCCATTACAGTATGCTATGGCACCTCACAATGCGCAACAAAGAAATCCTTCTCGCACTTTTTAATGCCATTTGGGCGTCGGGTCACTTTCCTGACGCGTGGCATGAGGCAGTTTTAATTCCTTTTTTGAAACCTGGGAAAGACCGCACGAGCCCGAGTAGCTACCGTAGTGTTGCCCTCATTAGTTGCATGGGGAAGACCTTGGAGCGGATGGTCAACCGCCGCCTTGTCTGGATGTTAGAATCGCGACAACTCCTTAGTCACTTTCTGTGTGGGGGTTCAGGAGGTTTCGTTCAACCTTCGATAACCTTGCCCTGCTCGAGGCGGCTATACAAGCTTTCCTACGCCGTCATCATCTTCTAGGTGTATTTTTCGACATCGAGAAGGCCTACGATACCAGTTGGAGGCGGCTCATCTTGGAGCAGCTTCACGAATGGGGCTTTCGTGGTTGTCTTCCTCTTTTTATTCAGTCTTTCCTCTCGCCACGATATTTTAGATACCGAATTGGTGATGTCCTGTCTGATCGTTTTGAGCAGGAGAACCGTGTCCCTCAGGGTAGCGTTTTAAGTGTGACTCTCTTTGCCATCGCTATTAATAGCATTACGTCCATAGTGAAAAGTCCTGTCCAGTGTTCTTTGTTTGTGGATGATTTCTCTTTGTTCTGCTCTTCTTCAAGCCTTGCAACGACAACTAGTCAGTTGCAACTTACGATTAGGCGTTTGGATGACTGGGCGCTGAAGAGTGGCTTTAAGTTTGCCACCGAGAAGTCTGTATGTGTTCTTTTGAACCGTTCTCGTTCGATTTTAACCTTTCCTGAGTTGAGGACGAGGGACACTATTCTTACTTTTAAAGACAGTGAGATTTCTGGGCCTCATTTTTGACTCGAAGCTCACGTGGTTAACTCATCTTAAAGACCTGAAACGGCGGTCACTTTAGGCTTTCAGTATTTTAAAATGTCTTAGGCACAGTACAAGGGGAGCTGACAGGACTTGTCTGCTCCAGTTTTACAGGGCGTTTGTGCGATCTCTGCTCGATTATGGGGCCCCCAGGGGCTGGCTCAGCATTCATTTGCTGGGTACGGGCTTGGCGACTCCGGGGTTCCTGAGCTGGGGACTGGAAAGCGCCGCTAGTCCTCCGTCACCGTAAGCTCTGGGCATACTTCAACGACCACCGTGCGGCGCGTCGGTGGAATGTTGTGTGTCTCCGGGAGTGGGGATCTTGGCTTGACCGCCTGGATCGCGAGGATGGAATAAACCTCTGTAAACAACCCCTCAATCTCAAGGTGTGCTGCGCGCCGATGAGATGCATGGCTGTTGAGGTGGAACAGCGGGCAACCTCTGGGCAACCTGCCGCACCTCAGTTGTATACAGCTTACCTAGGATTGCGGGGCTCTGTCTAGGTGGACTTCTAGTTCCCTAGCTGCTCGTGGGATCGAGATGGAACCCTCGAACTTTTATTCTTCTCCTGCCAGCGGAAAAGGTGGACCGCTGATGGGTTCTAACACCAATCCAACAAGAGAGCTCGTGTAGCCAGTCCTCCTGATTCAGTTACTCGTAACAAAACGCAAACTGCTTCGCAGAATGTGTTTCTCATAATTAAAAGAAAAGATGGGAGTTTCGAAAAAGTTTCGCCATTTTATATCCAGAAGGGCTTAGAAGGTATTGCTGGCACATTAAAGTCTGTAAAGCGCTAGCGAAATGGCACCTTGTTGGTTGAAACATCTAGCTTCCAGCAAGTCCAGAACCTTCAGAAGGCACAATTTCTTGGGGAGTTTGCAATAGAGACTGAATTTCACAACACCTTGAACTACAGCAAGGGTGTTGTGACTTGCAGAGATCTCGTTGACATTCCCCAAGACGGACTGAAGGCTGAATGGTCCCGGGAAGCAATTGTCGACGTGCAACATGTTATGAAATGGGTGGATGGTACTCCTTACATTTAACAGCACCAAATTGCCAGAGCATGTGAAGGCAGGTTTCCTACATCTCAGTGTACGGCCTTATTACCCCAACCCCATGCGGTGTTTTAAATGCCAACACTTTGGACACACTACGCTCGGCTGTACAGGGGAAGCCACTTGCGGGAATTGTGGTAATGCTGCCCGTGAGGGAGTTGGTTGCTCCTCTCCTCCCAAGTGTGTCAACTGCTCTGGGGATCAACCTGTGTGGCGTAGGGAATGCAGTTTTCCTGGAGGAACAGAAGATCCAGGAACTTAAAACTACAAAACGCATCCCGTATGGTGAGGCGAAGAAAATTTACAAGTCCATGCAGCCGCCCACATTTGCCGCTTCCTTTTCTTCCGTTCTCAAGCAGCCAGTCTTGAAAACAGATGCCGCTACACAAACGGAGGTTGCTACTGTCAGCACTAGCCCCTGCGTTTGTCAATGTACGTGTGCTGCTGGCGTTCCTGTGAGGCCTGCTGCTCCCCCACGGCCTTCTGACCAGGCCGTGGTGGCTGACATGCTGCTCCCCCACGGCCTTCTGACCAGGCCGTGGTGGCTGACATCATGGAACTTCCTGCCCCTTCATGGGTCCAGTCTTGTGCACTGCCCAGCGCTGCTACACCCCCTACTGCTTCTGAGGTTTTGGCTCCAATGCCACCTCAGGCCTGAAAATCGAAGCCAAAGGCAAAGGTGAAGACTCGCCTGCTAAAGGAGACAGACGTCAGAGAGAATGACATCCACATCAGCAGACTGTATACCTTCACTCTCGACTCCTCTTCTGAGGCGATGGAAGTTGATGTCAGACTGGGGCAATCATCTCGCCCCAAAACTGAGCCTCCTCCTGTTGTGGGCTCTCCTCCCCAATAGAAAGTGAGAATGAAGGTACTCCCACCCAGATAGATGGCTCCCGTTATACAGTGGAACATGAATGGGTTCCGGGCACATGTGGAGGAACTGAACCTCCTAGCACGGCAACACCCCCTGTGCTTGTGTTTACAGGAAACACATTTAAAACCATCTGATGCTCCTGTACTAAGAGGCTATACGTCATCGCAAAGATGACCTGACTGGAGAAAGGGCCAAAGGCGGAGTCGCTGTATTTGTCAATAATGACCACCACTCCTCTGCTCTCCCCCTGGATACTGACCTGCAAGCAGTTGCAGTTGAAATTCATTCACCTCGGAGGCTTACCGTTTGCTCCCTTTATTTACCCCCTCTGGATGCTATGACCTTACACACTCTCACAGATCTCATCGACCAACGTCCCCCCCCCCCATTTCTCCTCCTGGGAGACTTCAATGCCCATCATTTCCTGTGGGGCTCCTCTCTGCGTTCGCGGTCAAATTTTGGAGAGCCTCCTAACATCTCAAGTGTTGTGCATCCTTAACACAGGTACTCCGACTCATTTCTCTACTGCTACAGGGTCATTCTCAGCCATTGACCTATCTTTCTGCTCTCCAACCCTCACCGACTCTGTTCACTGGGAGGTCATTGACGACCTTCATTCCAGCGATCACTTCCCTATCCGCATTCATCTCCTGGATGGTGTATTGCTGGAGTAGCGGCCACCATCGTGGATGATTGGCAGGGCTAACTGGCCACTGTTCACTCGGTTGGCTGTCTTCGAATTTCACAGTAGCGTACAGGAATGGGTGGATCACATCACGCTTGTGATCCATCAAGCTGCTGACCTGTCCATACCGCAGTCTTCTGGCCCTCTTAAGCGGCGCCTTGTGCCTTGGTGCCCCCAGGGGCTCGGCATTCATTTGCTGGGTACGGGCTTGGCGACCCCGGGGTGCCTGAGCTGGGGACTGGTAACCGCCGCCAGTCCCCGTCACCGTAACCTCTGGGCATACTTCAACGACCACCGTGCGGCGCGGCGGTGGAACGTTGTGTGTCTCAGGGAATGGGGATCTTGGCTTGACCGCCCGGGTCGCGAGGATGGAATAAACCTCTATAAAAAAGACCTCAATCTCCAGGTGTGCTGCGCGCCGATGAGATGCATGGCTGTTGAGGTGGAACAGTCGTTAGCGGGCAACCTCTGGGGAACCTGCCGCACCTCAGTTGTACAAGGCTTATCCAGGCATGCGGGGCTCTGTCTGGATGGACCCAAGTTTCCCTAGCTGCTCGTGGGACGACCATGGATACCACGAATTCTTCCTCTTTTCCTCCTTCTAATTTTTCGCTGGCCAGTGGGATGGGTGGACCGCTGGTAGGCACTACCGCCCAATCCAACAAGAGGGCTCGGTTAGCCAGTCCTCCTGACTCAGGCGTCGGCAAACGTAAAGCAGTTCAGAGTAACAGAGCACATACTGACAACCAGAATGTGTTTTTAATAATAAAACGGCAAGAGGGTTCCTTTGAAAAGATTTCGCCATTCTATATCCAAAAGGGTCTAGAAGGAATAGCTGGCACTTTAAAATCAGTGAAGCGTTTACGGAATGGGACACTGCTTGTTGAAACATCAACTGCTCAGCAAGCAGTTAACCTTCAAACGGCTAAAAGCTTGGGGGAATACACGATCGATACAGAGCTTCACAGCACCCTGAACTCCAGTAAGGGTGTTACCTGTAGGGATCTTGTTGACATTCCTGTGGAAGAATTAAAGAGTGAGTGGGCTCAGGAGGGAATTGTTGACGTTCAGAACTTCATGAAAAGGGTGGATGGGAACCTGGTGAAATCTGACTCCTTCATTCTTACTTTCAATACCCCCAAACTCCCAGAACACGTCAAGGCAGGATTTCTTCGACTAAACGTCCGGTCGTATGTCCCAAACCCAATGCACTGTTTTAAGTGCCAGCGTTTTGGGCATACGACTCTAGGGTGTAAAGGAGAAGCGATGTGCGGCAACTGCAGTAAGGCTGCCCATGACGGAATTGACTGTTCGTCGCCTGTCAGGTGTATAAACTGTTCTGAAAGCCACCCTGTTTGGAGTAGGGACTGTAGAATCTACCTAGAGGAACGTAAAATACAATAAATAAAAACAACTAAGCGTATCCCCTACAGTGAAGCCAAAAAGATCTTTAAGGCCATGCAGCCACCCACATTCGTTACGTCTTTTGCTTCCATTGTTCAGAAGCCGCCTCCAAAAGTCGATGCATCTACACAGACGGAGGTTGTTAGTGTTGGCACGAACACCTGCACGTGTCAGTGCACTTGCAAGGCAGCAAGTGTATCAGCGCCTGTAGCCCCTCCTCGAACAGCAGAGAAAGGTACAGTAGCTAAGATTGAAGAGCCCCAGGCATCTCAGATTGCTGAGGCTGTTCCAAAGCCCAGCGTGTTCATAAACACCCCTGCTCCAGTTCTGGCAAAGCCACCTAAACAAAGGAAAGCACACATCAAGCAGCACCAACAGATTAAATCCGCTGGTAAACCCTCGGATCATGTTAATGTGGTCCCTCTAGAAGCTTCATCAGACTCTTCCCCAGAGCTGATGGAGTCTGAGAATATGGGGCAATCATCTCGCCCCAAGACTGAGCCTCCACCCGCTGCAGTCTCCCCACCTCGGCGGAAAGAGAGGCAGAAAATACAACCACCGTGATGGCTGCCATATTGCAATGGAACCTGCAAGGGTTCAGGACACATGTGGAGGAACTACGTCTATTGATTCAGGATAGACCTATGTGTGTATGTCTGCAAGAGACACATTTCAGTGAAACATACACCCCTGAGCTACGTGGTTATCTCCTCCACAAAAAGGACGACCTGAGTGGACAGAGAGCTCGAGGAGGAGTAGGTATCTTCGTCAACACCGACTACCACTCCTCGCCTCTCTCCCTCACGACGAATTTACAGGCAGTTGCAATATTAGTACATGTGCGTCATATGCTAACAGTATGTTCGCTTTACCTGCCCCCGCATGATGTGCTCGACGAAGAGGCTCTCAGAGATCTTCTTACACAGCTCCCCCACCCCTTCATCCTCTGTGGTGACTTTAATGCACACAATGTGCTTTGGGGCTCTGTGAGTACTTGCCCCAGGGGTAGAGCACTCGAGAGGCTTCTCCTGTCTTCCAGTGCCTATTTGCTAAATACAGGTCAAAGCACGCATTTTTGCATTGCAACTGGGTCGTTCTCTGTCATTGATCTATCGCTTTGCTCTCCAGCCATCGCCCACACTGCTGCATGGGAAGTGGTTGATGACTTACACGGCAGCGATCGCTTCCCCATCTGGATTCACCTGCCACATGCAGTGGAACCGGAAAGGAAACCGCCTCGATGGATGCTCCGTAGAGCCAACTGGGCATTGTATAGTCAACTAGCCCAGTTTGGACATCGGGTTAGTGTCCAGGAATGGGTGGATCATATTACTGAAGTGATTCACCGCGCCAGTGAAGCGTCCATCCCACAGTCCATGGGACAACCGAAGCGGCAGCCTGTCCCTTGGTGGAGCGACGAATGCCGCTCTGCAGTCAGGGCTAGGCGGGCAGCTCTGCGTAGGTTCAAATGCCGGCCAACTGTAGAGAACCTTGCAGCCTTTCGGGTGGCGAGGGCACAGTGTCGTCGGATTATACGAGAGAGCAAGAAGAGGTCGTGGCAGCAGTTCCTGAACTCCATTAATCGTTCTACACGAAGTTCCGTTGTATGGGAGACAATAAGGAGGATTTCTGGGAGAGGTGGGAGGTGTCCTATGGCTTCTATAATGTGGAATGGTACTCTCCAAACGACCCCAAAAGATATTGCCCAGTCTATGGCGGCTCATTTTGCAGCTATTACTGCAACCGCCAGTCAGAATCCAGCTTTCCAGCCCCACAGAGTGGCTTCTGAGAGGAGCAGTTTTGACTTCCGCCGACACCTCGGCCGACAGCGCGTTGTGCGCGGCGGACGGCACGCTCTCGAGGTGCGGCTGGTGCAGGAAAGCGGCCGCCAAGTACGGGTGGAACTGCAGGGCGTGCCGCGCGCTTCGGTGCACCACCAGCTGCGGAGGCAGCTCCGTCAGGAACAGGTGGCCCTCGTCGTTCATCATAGATGCGCGGCGGTCGTGCTCCCGGGCGGCCCCACTGGCTACGACGCGCGAGTCGACTGGACCGCACCACTACACCGACCTCCTACCGCACTGCCACACGGCATAGCTCGCACTCGAGTACCTCGGACTGCAGGACTGCCAGCGGCTGTAGGAGGAGGCGCTCAAGCACGTGTCGACGGGCCTGACGACGCTCAAGAGCATCAACCTGAGCTTCTGCATCTCCATCACGGATAGCGGGCTGAAGCACCTGGCCATGATGGCGTCGCTGCGCGTGCTCAACCTGCGCGCGTGCGACAACATCTCGGACTTGGGCATGGCCTACCTGACGGAGGGCGGGTCGCGCGTCTCGCACCTCGACGTCAGCTTCTGCGACAAGATCGGCGAGCAGGCGCTGGCGCACGTGTCGCAGGGGCTGTTCCACCTGCGCTCGATGTCGCTGTCCGCGTGCCAGATCTCGGACGAGGGCGTGTGCCGCGTCGCCGAGACGCTGCACGACCTCGAGACGCTCAACATCGGCCAGTGCAACCGTATCACCGACAAGGGGATCACCAGTGAAGCGGGAACGTGTTGTATCTCCGCTTACAGTCACCCATGCGCAGTGAACCGGCTTTATCGCCGCGCCCACGCACTATGCTCATGGGAGAGGCTTGTGGCAATAAACGACTACAGCGGTTTCTGGACCGGACACGTTTATTTTTCCTGCCGTTACAATAAATGACAAATAATATACTTCGCTAATGTCCGTCTATACAGGCGCGTTCCACTGGCAGCACGGCTCGGTCACCGATCCCGGAGGGTGTACACTCCAGTGACGAGCCGTGGCGCGACCGCGTGGACCGAGCGAGACAAAAGGCCGCGTCACAGAATGTTCTGCTCTTGGCGCAACCGGAGGCGCCGTAACGTCCGCGAAGAAGCGAAAGAAAATTTAACGGCGACTGCGTTCACGACCGCGCGTCGCATTTACAGCGGAGTCACGTTGACTCGACGCACGTGGTCCGCGGCGGAAGAACTGGGAGACATGTGTCGCGTCGCGTCGACTAGCTCGCACTGGTCCCTGCTTTGTTCCCGTGCGGTCCGGTATGCGACGCACCGTTGCCGAAATTCTGCGTAACGGCACAGCTGCCCCTACTTGTGTCGGCAGTGCCGTAGTTCAGCCCTTCGTGCGTTGGACGGTGCTGCCGCCACAAATGGTTGGCACTCGAGATACTATTTAGCACACATTCAGATATTTTCATTTTTGTCAGGCAGTATATTAGCTGGGGCAATGAGACAGCAGGCAGGTTTGGATACTGTTAGATTTCTATGATTCTTCTTGGACAAGAACATAAACAACAGTAGAGGAGTCCAAAATATATATATTTGTGCAGGTTGTTTGGCGCAATGTGGAATAAGCGTGTATCTTGTATATTTGATATTCCCAGCGCTATGAAGCAATTTACTGACTGATTTCTAGTTGTACTTTCCTGCAAGGTAAACTCATTTCAACAACTTAACCCAGCTACATGAGAGGATTTGTAAATCTCATTTCATTGTGTTTCCAGGGTGCCTAATCTGTTACACAAATATTTCACCCATCGACATTAATCATTTTCACGGCATGATTCGAGTAAAACTAGCATTTTATTGCTCAGTACGTCAAACAGCTTTTGCTGAGAAGTGTATGGTTAGTTAAGTTAATGTAAATGCAGTTGGCAGTTTTCTTGGTGTCTAGTACTAACCAGCGGCCACAAAATAACAAAATCTAACGATGAGTCTTAATGGGTGTGCCGGTATTTGCTAAATGAGGTTGTGCTACTTTCGTCTGTGTGGGGCTAGGCGAGTGAGCAGTAGCGCGCCTGACGGTCAAGGGGAGAACTACTGTGCAGTTTTGAGCGTTTAAGATGGCGGTGAGTGGGCGTGTAAGCATCTATTAGACACAAGCAGCAGAGAACAGAAAGTCTGCCTCTAATAAAATGTATTTTACTGTATTTTCTACTGTATATTTCTGTATTTGTTTCCCCCAATGTTACTTGAGTAGTGTAAGGTACTACTGATAGGTTTTTTTTAATAGAGGTGGAGCCCCTCTACGCCCACACCGGCATGATGGCCAACACAAAAGGTCTACTGCCATCTCCGCATAAGGGTTAGTATTCACTAAAGTGAGGTGTCGCAGGATGTGGGTACTGCGATGTTTGCGTACGTCTGGTTAGGATTAACCATTAATACGCGCTCATGTGGAGATAGATTGGTCGAAATCTGACGAAGGGTAGCGGTTTTTTAAGGGCAGAGGAAAAAAAGTGCCAAAGCAAGAGCCAAGGGAAAAAAACCTCTGCGAAAGTTAGGTCGGGCGGCAAGAGCAGTAGCGGTTGTCTTGCTGCCTGCGATAGGTTGTGTAAGGATAGGCTTTGTTAGTATTGGGTATCATGCATGTCGATACCTTGACGTTGTGCGTTTGTGCTGCTCGGCGGCTGGCGCTGGGTGCTGGTACAGAGTCCTCGTTCAGCGTCCTGCAACCTGCAACAGTTAGGTTTGTTATCGGTCTTGTGTCCGATAGGTCATATACCGGAGGCATAGTGTGAGGGAGTGTTGGCAGATTGTTCGTGCGTCTGTGGGCGAGCTCGTCGGTGTCCCTGCTGTGGCCTGTTGGTCGGCTCTAATAGTAGCTGATAGTTGACAGTCAGTGTTGCTGTAATGCAGGGGCTTACCGACGTTTGTTGCGTTTGCGTATGTTAGTTTACCATAGGTGATTATGCCCTAGCTAGCAGTGTCTTTGGCCGCTTGTGTTTCCACCTGTGGTTGTGATCGTAGTTTCCCAGAGTGAGGATGAAAGGATTGTTCGAGTGTCTCGAGTTCCTGTATAGTCGTGTGGCGTGTTTCTTGAATACTTCCTTGAGGGTATCAAGGCGGTATTCATGGTGAAGATCCACGGTGCGTGTGTAGCGTGGAGCATTGCTAATGATTCGTAGCACCTTGTTCTGTATGATCTGCAGGCGGCGCAGTCGTGTGGGAGCTGCATATCCCCAGACGGGAGCTGCGTACGTCATCAGAGGTCTAATCAGTGTCATGTATATGGACCTCGACACCCTTCTATTCAGTGTGCTTTCCCTGTTGAGCATTGGGTAGAGCTGTTTGAGCCTCGCGTGCGCTCGGTTGGCAACGTATTCGATGTGGTCGCCCCATGTAAGTTTCCGGTCCAGCCAGACACCAAGGTATCTGACTTTCTCTCGGAAACGTATTGGGCGTGTATGTAGTGTTATCGGTCTACAGTGTTGGTGTTTGCGCAGTAGTTTCGGTCTGCGTGTGAACAGAACTGCTTCGCACTTTTCGACGTTTACTTTAATACGCCATCGCTCCAGCCGAGGCTCAGCTGTTCTGAGTGCTGTCTGTATTCGTGAGTTGATGTTCGACGGTTTCCAGTCTTGCGCGAGGATGGCGGTGTCATCCGCGTGGAAGGCTAACGTCGTGTTTCGTGTCGCTGGGAATTCATTAATGTACAGGTTAAACAAGATGGGCCCCAGGATGCTTCCTTGGGGTACTCCAGCTTGGATACCGTGTTGTGTTGATTGTTTATCCTGCACGTTAATGTTGAAACATCTGTTACCGAATCGAGACGTACGAGTCCGCCCGGGAAACCAGCTTCGCTTAGTTTGCGTATGAGTCCGTTGTGCCAGAGACGATCGAAAGCCTTTTCGATGTCTAGGAACACGGCCCCTGTGGCTTTGTTCATGTTGTAGCCGTGTGTTATATGTTCGACTACGCGGAGGACTTATGATGTTGTCGAGTGGTGATTCCTAAAGCCGAATTGCTCTGGTCTTAGGGTGTCGTTGGCGATGCAATGCCTAGTGATACGTTTTAGTATTACCTTCCCAACAATCTTGCTGAGCGAGCACAGCAGACTAATGGGTCGGTAATTTTGTGGGAGGGAGTGGTCTTTCCCTGGCTTCCTGAACATCAGGACCTTGGCCGCCTTCCAAAAGTCAGGGAAGTGTTGGTGTGTCAAGATAGCATTCGTTAAGTGTATGAGGTATTCTACGGCTTTATCCGTGAACTCCTGAAGGACACGGTTTTGAATGCCATCAGGCCCAGGGGCTTTTCTAGCGTTGGTGTGCTTGATAGCCCATGTGACTTCATTTGTGCTAGTACGTCTTATTTCGTTGCGCGAGGGCTGGGCTACAAGTCGTGTAACCTCCTGGTCCCTTTAAAGTGTGAATGCTGGGTCTGAAGGAACCAGATTCGGCATGAAAGACGCTGCAAGTGTTGTGGCCATAAGCTCTGCCTTCTCCGTCGCGGAGTAGGCTGGGCCGTCTGGTCCTTGTAACGTGGGAATGTAATGTTTCTCCCTGGTGAAGTGTCTGGCCAGCTGCCACACGCCAGTACGTGTGGTATCCAGCCCAGCGAGTTTCTGTCCCCATTGTTCGTTTATGAATGTTTGAATTTTATTCCGTATTATGCCCTGGAGTCTGTTGACGTGCAGTTTATAGAACGGGCACCTGGTACGCTGCCAGTATCTCCTGAGGCGGTTCCTCATTGAGATAAGGCCCAGGATTTCCTGGGGCAGGGCCGTCGAGTGTTGTCTTGGTGTTGTAAATGGAATGGCGTCAGTCATTGCGTCTTGGACGGCAGTTGTGAGAGCCTCCACAGCCTCATCGATTTGCTGTGTGTTGTTAATTTCGTGGGTGTCAGGAATGCGACTATCAAGCGTTTCCTTGAACAGTGTCCAATTCGCACGCTTGTAGTTAAGCATCCTGCGTGGTTAGATGTCCTGCAGTCTCTCTTCAATGTGCAGTATTACAGGCATGTGGTCTGAGTCCAGATCGTTTTCAACCGTTAGGTTGAGTGTGCATGTGATGCCCTTTATGAGGGCTATGTCTAACACGTCTGGCCTATGTCGGGCCTGTGTAGGCACGAACGTGGGAACGTCCGGTCCAAGTATAATGTAGTTTCGGCCTAGTGCGTGTTCGTACAGTTTCTTGCCGTTGGAGGTTCGTATTCGTGATTTCCAATCAGGGTGTTTTGCGTTGAGGTCTCCAGCGGCTATTACCCGCGGTGCTATGTTGAGTACTGTGCTGATATCGCGTGTTACTATGTTTTTAGGAGGATTGTATAGCGATACCAGTGTGGTGTTGGCTCCGTTGAACTTGACCCTGACGGCCGTAGCCTCTAGTCTTTCAAGTGCTGGGAGCTCGATGTTCGTGTGGTCGATGTCTCTGTGTATGATGATTGCCGAGCCGCCTCCCCTCCTGCCATCCGCTCGGTCGGTACGATAGACGCAATAACCTGGGAAGTTTAGTTGTTTGCGAGGCGTAAGCAGTGTTTCGTTCACAAGAGCGATTCGGATACCCTTTCGCTCCATGAACGTGGCCATCTCGGCTTTTTTGCTTGCGATCCCGTTGGCATTCCAAAACAGGATCTGTGTGATTGTGTTTAAGTCTGCGTTTCGGGGCTGGTGTGGTGTATTATCCATGTAGTAGTGTAAAAAGCGGTGTGATAGTGGCTTGGAAGCTAGTCCAGTTGAGCATACCCGACATGAACTGCATGAAGAGTTGAGACACACCCCATAATCTTCGTGACTATTTCGGTGGTCGTGCGTCCGGGGAATAATGTTTCCATTATTCTCTGGAATGTTGTAGTAATGTTGGTCATGTCGGCCTGCGAGTTATTGGTCGTGTTAACGGCCGCTTGTTCCAGTGTTGGCGTTTGGTGAGGGCTGGCCTGCGAGTCGGTTGTTCGTGTGGCAGTTGTGGGCGCCTGTGTACTTTGTGGTGAATGGGTGTGTTATGTGGGTTGTTGAGTTGGTGTCCGGGATGTATTCGTGGGTGCTGGTGTTCTGATGCCTGTGTACTTGTTGTGGTGTGGTCGTGTTCCTCGTGCTGCGGCTGTTTCTCCTTCTCGGCCTCCTCTGGCGCTGTGGTTGTCCCTGTGTAGGTGCGTTTTCTGTAGCCTGTGGTGGGCTGCAGTTCGCGATCTCAGGGGGTAGGGTGGTGTTGTTGCTTGTTTCGTGTGGTGTGCCCGGTGCGGGTGTGGTGTCAGGTGTTGTGCTTGTCTGTTGTGTGTCTGTTGCTGGGGGTGTTTGCTGAGCGTATTCTGAGCTCTGGGGCTCCTCTGACCGTCCCGCGCTGCTGGGGCTGCGAGCGACCACTCCAGCGAAGGATATTCCACTTCTTACTGGGCGCGGGGGCGGTTTTGGAATTGTGATGGCGGTAGGTTTCGCATGTTTCGCGATTTTGCGCCTCAGAGCTGCTTTGTAAGCAATGCACCCTCTGTAGTTTGCCGGATGGGCAGCACCACAGTTGGCGCACTTGCGAGGTGCTGTATGGGGGAGTTTGCAGCGTTGGGTTGTGAGACCGCCAGCGCAAATGCGGCAGCGGGGTGCGAGACCGCATCTGATACCCGTGTGCGCAAAGCGCTGGCAGTTGTGGCATTGTTGGGGAGTGAGCGGCGTGTTGTACACCTCTACATTGACGACCATGTGAAGAAATAGTTTTAATTTCAGCAGGTCGCCGGATTTGGCCGTGTCGGCCAATTCCGCCATGTAGTTGTGAGACGGTCTCGCTGTGCCGAACTCTGACATTCGGTTTACCCTAATGCACTCCCACCCGAGAGCAGAGAGTTCATTGTGTACCGTGTCCGTCGGGGTTCGTGAGTCTATCCCCTTTATCACGTACTGCTGTGTTTTTTCCAGGACTGTCCTGTACGTGAAGTGTTCTACCTTCCTTTCTTTGAGAAAGTCCAGTAGATTTGTGTAGTCTGCCTTGTTCGCCACGTACAGTGCGGCGTGTTCCCCGGTGAGCTTAGAGTAGTATCTTGTGGGGCTGTGCTGATTGTTAAATTCCTTGTTTAGGAGACTTAGGTCTCCGTAGTTGTGAATGATGACCGGTGGGAAGCCAGTCGCGGTGTTGTTTGTGTTCTGCGTAGCTGCTTGTATATTTGTGGTTGCTGCAGTCGCAGGGTTGTTTGTGTTGGTCCCTGTGTTATTGTTGTTTGTTCGCGATGTAGATGGTGTTGGCAGCAGCGCTCGGCCGTTGCCTCGTGAGTTTGTGGGCTCACTTGTTTGCGTATTTGGCTGCTGTTTGCGCCTTGGGCCGAACTGCTGCCACGGCCGGTCTTCATCTGTGTTTGTTGTGTCCTCTGTCGGCTCTGGATCCGGTTCCGTCGGTGCCTGGGCCGCCAGAGGTGAAATAGGGGGCATGTCCTTCTGTTGTTCAGCAGGTGCCTGTGTGTGTGGTGTGGGTGTTTGTTTGTGTGTTTACACTGCCCATCAGCTCTGCGATCAGCTCCAGCTGTTCCGTGATCTGTTGGTCCTTCAAGGCAACCTGGTCTTGGAAGGTGGACAGTGGGACGGAAATGATGGCGGGAATAGCCGGCATTACAGCCTCTTGTGCTGCAGCTTTGCTGCGGGTGAGTGGCGGGGAAGCACAGGAAAGATCGGACATCTTTGCTGTTCTTGGATAGGTAAGGATGGATGCACGACAATTTTGCTCTTTTCACGAAGCGACAATATTTGCTTTTTAGCGAAAGCGCTGTGTATCGTGTTCCTACAGAAGAGGGGTGTCCCTACGTCCTATCTGCGCGGAGTGCAATGCGCGGCGCAAGAGAGCGCGGGTTGAAGAGAGCGACCTACAGTGCGCGGGGTTATCCGACGTGAACGGGCCCCTGACACTGAGATTACCCTACCAAAGAAATGGAGAGTCCCGCTGGGGAGGTTTGCAACCGAAGTTGCAGGAAGTTGAGCCGAAGCCCTTGCCACTTAGCGCCCGAAAGCGTTAAGCGGCTTGCGCGGGTTCGTGCCACTCAGTAGAGCGTCACTGGCAGCTACGCCAGTTGCAGCTTATTAGAGACCACTCCGAGGAGCTATCAGCGGGCAGCTACGCCGGTGCAGAGAGCAGCGTTCCGCTCGGGTCGACTGCTCGACTGCCGCTTGCTACTGATAGGTATCAATGATGCAAGTACTTGTAGGTGTTTGGAACGAACGTCAGGTATAAATAGCAGTGCCAGGCGCTAGGTAGTTAATCTTTGCGCAGTGGCAATATCGTAACCAATGAAGTGTAACTGAGGTGCGATTATTGCTAGTTGAAAACTTTTACCAATACCCTGCCAGAGAGACGTGAAATATCGTCTCTGTGGCAATTTTTGGCAACCCCTGAGGGGGTGTAAGTCTCATAGAAACAATGATTCAAGCTGTGTTTATCTGTGTACTCATTCTGCACTTGTGGAAGTATTTAGCTGATGGTTGTTAGGGACCATGTACACAGACCAGGCTGTGTTCACTGATGAATTGTGTACATGTCTTAGGCAGCTGGTGAGAAACATTCTCCTCAGTGTAAGATGTTGTGCAACTGCTATGTGTGAATAAAGATGCCAATGTGGACAGTTGAAATGTGGTTCTGTCTAGTGGCAATTCTTGCTCCATAGCATACTTGTGGTACATACATGCAGTGATTAGTGATAAATGTAGGATTTGACAAAACTTGTGTCAGAATTTAGGGGAGGAGACTAGGGCAGTACAGTGAGAGTTGGTGAGTGTGTGGGAGGCAGGTGTTGTACTTAATTCATTTTCACAGCACTGCCAGTGTTATAATTTGTGTTTGTGTCATGATCATTAGATGCATGTTTGATCCTTTTTGGACACTGCTGTGTGTACACCTTGATAATTAGAACTTATGACCATGGAACTGCTGTTGATAATATTGGGCAATGAGTCTGTTGACTTGAGATGATTGTGTTAGGCTGCACAGTTCCTAGTAAGGGCACTCACATTGAGGACAGTGTCCTATCTGGTGTGTGTTACACGAAACAGGAAGAACTGTAATGTTGTGCAAGGCTTTGCCTCATTTTGAGAATACATACATGTGCTGTAGTGTGCAGAGCAGAGGGATTGAAAGAAAGGTTAGGGCTAGTAGCTATTTGGATGGTAGCTAATGCAGTCCCTGATGTTGAGGTTTTGTTGAACCTTTATGTAGCTTACATGTTTCATCTAAAGGCTACTGGTGGAAAATCTCCTTCATGCAGTTTTAACAGGGATTGTGCAGTAGAATTTGGTGGGCTGCAGCCATGGCATTTCCATTTTGAACAGTGTGATTAGTGCATTTCTTGGTGTATTCCTTGAACTGTGGATTTACTGTGTAAATGTGACACATTATACAGTGTGATAGTTTAAATGGGATGGTGAGCTTAATGATGGTCCAGTGTGCTATGAGAATGTATTGCATGTGGAATACTGAAGAGAGGGAACCAGTGCTTGTGGGGTAAATTTTGTGACTGTATCTGTGAATATAAATCAAAGAATGCAATGAAAAACACAGTGGTAGAGCAAGTGTAGGTGAGAATTGTAGCAGGAGTCGTGCATTTATTTTATTTATTTATTTTTTTTTTTTGAGAGCAGAACTAGTTAGCTTCTCATGGCTCATTCTTTCTGTCTCTCTTCATTTGAGAATATGACTCTTCCTGTATGCAAGGTGAGCAAAATTTGCTGCCTACTGTAGCACAAATGGACCCATTGAAGATGTCTTATTGTTTGGATCTGTTATGAATGTGAAGCGGGAACGTGTTATATCTCCACTTACAGTCACTCGTGCGCAGTGAACAGGCTTTATCGCCGCGCCCACGCACTATGCTCAAGGGAGAGGCTTGTGGCAATAAACGACTACAGCGGTTTCTGGACCGGACACGTTTATTTTTCCTGCCGTTACAATAAATGACAAATAATACACTTCGCTAAAGTCCGTCTATACAGGTGCGTTGCACTGGTGGCACGGCTCTGTCACCGATCCTGGAGGGTGTACACTCCAGTGACGAGCCGTGGCGCGACCACGTGGACCGAACGAGACAAAAGGCCGCGTCACAGAATGTTCTGCTTTTGGCGCAACCGGAGGCGCCGTAACGTCCGCGAAGAAGCGAAAGACAATTTAACGGCCACTGCGTTTACGACCGCGCGTACGCATTTACGGCGGAGTCACGTTGACTCGACGCACGTGGTCGGCGGCGGAAGAACTGGGAGGCGTGTGTCGCGTCGCGTCGACTAGCTCGCACTGGTCCCTGCTTTGTTCCCGTGCAGTCCCGTGTGCGACGCACCGTTGCCGAAATTCTGCGTAACGGTACAGCTGCCCCTACTTGTGTCGGCAGTGCCGTAGTTCAGCCCTTCGTGCGTTGGACGGTGCTGCCAACACACAGATCCCCCCTTGGAGAGCAGAGCTCCATAGCTGCAAAAACGCGGCCGTGGTGCGACGACGAGGACGAGGACGACGGCGGCGCCGCCTTGGAGTGCTTGCCCAGGTGCGCCGACATCTCAGCCGACAGCGCGTTGTGCGTGGCGGACGGCACGCTCTCGAGGTGCGGCTGGTGCAAGAAAGCGGCCGCTGAGTACGGGTGGAACTGCAGGTGGTGCCGCGCGCTTCGGTGCACCACCAGCTGCGGCGGCAGCTCCGTCAGGAACAGGTGGCCCTCGTCGGTCATCATAGCTGCGCGGCGGTCGTGCTCCCGGGCGGCCCCACTGGCTACGACGCGCGAGTCGACTGGACCGCACTACTACACCGACCTCCTACCGCACTGCCACACGGCATAGCTCGCACTCGAGTACCTCCTGCAGTCCGAGGTACTCGAGGGCTAGGTTGCCGTCGGCGTTGTCGCGGTTGAGGCCGGCGAGGTAGATGTCCTGGTCGGAGATGTGCCAGCACGAGCGCAGGTTCAGCCTGCGCAGGCGGCGGAGCCCCCACGCGATCAGCAGCAGGCCGGTGTTGGTGACGTTGCAGCAGCCGCCCAGCTCCAGCGACTCGAGGTTCTTGAGGTACTGCGCGATGCGGCCCAGGCTGTTGTCCGTCACCTGCTTGCAAAGCGACAGGTCGAGGTGCGTCAGCGACGGCATCTCGGCCACGAACGCGTGCGACAGGCCGATGTCGGTGACGTTATAGCAGCTGGACAGGTTGAGCGACTCGATGTTGGGCACGCCCTGCACCACGTCGCGCAAGCTGCGCCGCAGCGACAGCACCTGCACGCGCCGGATGACGCGGCGCACCAGGCTGGCGAACAGCGACGGGTTGGCGCGCCGCAGGTGCAGCTTCGCCACGACGCCGCGCCACACCGATCTGTGGTAGGCCGCGTCGCGCCACGACGTGCACACTTGAGCCGCGCGGCCCTTGTCGCGCACGTCCAGATAGCCGAATACCAGCGCCAGGATCTCGGGTTACAGGCAAGACACGTGCGTCTGACTGCCGTCCGGCGCGCCAACCACCTCCTGCTGCGCGTGCTGCTGCTGCTGCTGCTGCTGCTGCTGCTGCGACGACTGCTGGTGGTGATGGTGATAGTGGTGGTGGTGGCCGTGGTGCGACGACGAGGACGACGACGGCGGCGCCGCCTTGGAGTGCTTGCCCAGGTGCGCCGACACCTCGGCCGACAGTGCGTGGTGCGCGGCGGACGGCACGCTCTCGAGGTGCGGCTGCTGCAGGAAAGTGGGCGAGTACGGGTGGAACTGCAGGTGGTGCCCCGCGCTTCGGTGCACCACCACCAGCTGCGGCGGCAGCTCCGTCAGGAACAGGTGGCCCTCGTCGGTCATCATACCTGCGCGGCGGTCGTGCTCCCGGGCGGCCCCACTGGCTACGACGCGCGAGTCGATTGGACCGCTCTACTACACCGACCTCCAACCGCACTGCCACACGGCATAGCTCGCACTCGAGTACCTCGGACTGCAGGACTGCCAGCGGCTGTCGGACGAGGCGCTCAAGCACGTGTCGGCAGACCTGACGACGCTCAAGAGCATCAACCTGAGCTTCTGCATCTCCATCACGGAAAGCGGGCTCAAGCACCTGGCACAGATGGCGTCGCTGCGCGATCTCAACCTGCGCGCGTGCGACAACATCTCGGACTTGGGCATGGCCTACCTGACGGAGGGCGGGTCGCGCGTCTCGCACCTCGACGTCAGCTTCTGCGACAAGATCGGCGAGCAGGCGCTGGCGCACGTGTCGCAGGGGCTGTTCCACCTGCGCTCGATGTCGCTGTCCGCGTGCCAGATCTCGGACGAGGCGTGTTTCGCGTCGCCGAGACGCTGCACGACCTCGAGACGCTCAACATCGGCCAGTGCAACCGTATCACCGACAAGGGGATCACCATGAAGCGGGAACGTGTTGTATCTCCGCTTACAGTCACTCATGCGCAGTGAACCAGCTTTATCGCCGCGCCCACGCACTATGCTCAAGGGAGAGGCTTGTGGCAATAAACGACTACAGCGGTTTCTGGAACGGACACGTTTATTTTTCCTGCCGTTACAATAGATGACAAATAAAATACTTCGCTAATGTCCGTCTATACAGGCGCGTTGCACTGGCAGCACGGCTCGGTCACCGATTCCGGAGGGTGTACACTCCAGTGACGAGCCGTGGCGCGACCGCGTGGACCGAGCGAGACAAAAGGCCGCGTCACAGAATGTTCTGCTCTTGGCGCGACCGGAGGCGCCGTAACGTCCGCGAAGAAGCGAGAGACAATTTAACGGCGACTGCGTTTACGACCACGCGTACGCATTTACGGCGGAGTCACGTTGACTCGACGCACGTGGTCCGCGGCGGAAGAACTGGGAGACGTGTGTCGCGTCGCGTCGTCTAGCTCGCACTGGTCCCTGCTTTGTTCCCATGCGGTCCGGTATGCGACGCACCGTTGCCGAAATTCTGCGTAACGGTACAGTTGCCCCTGCTTGGGTCGGCAGTGCCGTAGTTCAGCCCTTCGTGCGCTGGACGGTGCTGCCGCCACAAATAGTTGGCACTCGAGGTACTATTTAGCACACATTCAGATATTTTCATTTTTGTCAGGCAATATATTAGCTGGGGCCAATGAGACAGCAGGCAGGTTTGGATACTGTTAGCTTTCTATGATTCTTCTTGGACAAGAACATAAACAACAGTAGAGGAGTCCTAAATATATATTTTTGTGCAGGTTGTTTGGCGCAATGTGGAATAAGCATGTATTTTGTATATTTAAGACCGCAGCACATGTTCCCAGCGCTATTGAAGCAATTTACTGACTGATTTCTAGTTTTACTTTCCTGCAAGGTAAACTCATTTCAACAACTTAACCCAGCTACATGAGAGGATTTGTAAATCTCGTTTCATTGTGTTTCCTGGGTGCCTAATCTGTTACACAAATATTTCACCCATCGACATTAATCAATTTCACGGCATGATTCGAGTAAAACTAGCATTTTATTGCTCAGTACGTCAAACAGCTTTTGCTGAGAAGTGTATGGTTTGTTAAGTTAATGTAAATGCAGTTGGCAGTTTTCTTGGTGTCTAGTACTAACCAGCGGCCACAAAATAACAAAATCTAACGATGAGTCTTAATGGGTGTGCCGGTATTTGGTAAATGAGGTTGTGCTACTCAGCTTTAGTTTGGGCACACAGAAGGGTCCTTTAACTCGCTGCTTTTGGTGTGTGTTTGAAAACATGTGTGTAGAAGTGCTAAAGGACGATATGTCCTTAAATTATGGAGAATTACGTAGGGATATCATTTACGGAGGCTCAAATACTATCGCCTTTGGTACTTTATATTTGTGGTTGCGTAAGGGTTCTACCGTACCTACTGTGGTGAGTTGTGGTATACTGTCACGTATCATGTCCAAATTCCGAAATAAGGTTCGTGCCTACTCCTTGACCTTGTCTGAGAGGTAAGATTCGCTTAAGGATCGATGAATGTCATGATTTCGGATCCACCATTGGGATCCTGTGATCCATCGTAGGCATCTGCTTTGTACAACCTGTAACTTCTTGTAGTTAGTGGCACACGTAGTACCTCAAGAGGTCGATCCATACAAAGTAGATGGTTCGACTGTGGCATGGTACAACTGGAGTTTCGTGCGTTGGCTGAGGTATGAGCTCTTCAAAAAGGGGAAGAGAGCTCCCAGCATTTTGAGGCCAGACGTCTTCTTCTCCATAATGTGATGACTATACAACAGTTTGGCGTCTAGATGCACTCCCAGGTATTTTACAGTTGTTGCCCAGGGGAGTGGCTGGTCTGATATCCGCAGGCGGTCATTGACGATGGGTCTCCGACGTGTGAAGACAATAACTTTGGTTTTTTCCGCATTGACCGTTATTTTGTTCATGTGGGTCCAGTGGGCCACTAAATCTAGTTGGCGCTGCATCCGTGTGACGAGGTGGTCCATTCTGGTGCCTGCAGTCAGGAGCGCTGTGTCGTCGGCATAGAAACTGGCAGTAACATGTGGCACCGTCGGGAGGTCGTTAATATATAAATTAAACAGCAGTGGAGAGATGACCGATCCTTGTGGAAGGCCTTCAAGGACAGGCCGTGTTGTTGAATTCTTGTCATCAATGCGAACATATAATCTGCGATCCTGAAGAAAATTGTCGAGAAGTCTAGCAGTCTGGTAGGGGAGTGGTACGTCGGAGCTTGACGATCAAGTTGCGTCGCCATACTTTATCGTAAGCCTTCTCTATATCGAGAAAGACTCCAATAGTATGTCGTTTCTTGTTGAAATTGTCTTGGATAGATTCCGTGATGCGCAGTAGTTGTAACTCAGCCGATAGCTTCGCCTGGAAGCCAAACTGCTCCGGTCGGATGATATTGTGTGCCACAAGGATGTCCAGCATGCGTTTCAGTAGGACACGTTCCAGTACCTTTCCCAGCGTCGGCAGTAAAATTATGGGTCTGTAGCTGTCAGGGTGTGAGAGATCCTTGCCTGGTTTTGGTATTGGCACTATTCTGGCAATCTTCCATGCCTCTGGGAAGTATCCAGTCCGGAGGCAGCTGTTCACTATCCGGGTGAGAAGCACAACAGGCTTTCGCGGGAGGTGTTTCAATTCCGTATTGCTGATTCTATCTGCTTCAGGTGAGGTGTGTTTGCTATACTTGATAATCCTCCGAATTTCCTCCGGCGTTGTCAGCCGGGGCATAGTGTTAGTCGGGGCGTCCCGAATAGCTTCCCATTCCGCCGCCGTGTCCTCCTCTGCACGGTGGAGTGCATCATCTCCATCCTCCGTGGGGGGCGTAGTCATCTGTTGTTGGTAAGTATCAGCATACAGCTCCGCCTGCGCCAGTGAGTCGTACAAGAGGCCATGGGGTCCTCGAATTGTCCTTTTGGGGGGCTGTTGCTGTCTGAGACTTTTAACTATTCGCCATTCATCTTTGGTACGTAATAGAAAGTTGTCCATTTTGAGTTCCCACGTGTGTTGCTTCCAGTCCTGAACCTTCCGCCGGAGTTCTCGGGTCAGTCTGTGAGTTTCCCGTCAATCGTCCGGATGGCGGTAACGGACCCATCGTTTCCGACAGCGATTGCGCCTTGTCTTAAGCTCCTGCAGTGGTGCTGGAAACTCGTCATAATTGACTTCTGGTTGCGGGTGCTCCGTGAGTGCTCGTTGTTTCGCACTGGTAATCTTCTTCGTGAGTACTGCGACTGCCACATCAATCGCTTCTCTGGTAGTAACAACCTGGGTTGGTCGCACATTGTTGTTGAGGTACGCTTGGAACTGCTGCCAGTCGCAAGTTCTTGTCGTCGGCGGTGGGAGTTGCAAAGTAGCCCTCTCTATGAGTCCCAACACCGGTCTGTGGCCCGACGAAAGATCATCCAGCGTCCGCAGATGGAGATACGGGTTGATGTTCTTGATTATGGCGATGTCTAGAACATCAGCGTCTTGTGTCTGGACGTAAGGTATCCTCGTCGGTTCCCGTGGTCCATGGACGGAAACATGTAAATTCTCAGCCAGTGCAAACAACATATGTCCTTTTGGGTTAGTCTTACGGGAATTCCAGGCAACATGTTTACTATTAAGATCCCCTCCAAGGACGATCTTGTCGTAACCCTCTGTAATGGAGTAAAGATCTTCTGGGTGGAGAGGCTTCTTTGGGCTAAGGTAAGCCGCAATACAGGTAATGTTTCCGAGCGTCGTGTGGATTGTTACTGCCGTGGCTTCTAAAGTCTGGAGTTGGGGTAAACGTTCTTGGTGGTGACGAATACATTTTTTGATCAGAACTGCGGTCCCTCCACCCCGTTCGTCCCGTCTGTCCGTCCGGTAGATGTGCATGTTCCTCAAGCGGAGGTCGGTTGACTCGCGGAGATGTGTTTCGGAGACAAATGCTACGTCTATCTTGTGGCGATGTAAGAAGTCCGTGAATTCTATTTTCTTCAGTTTCTGGCCGGTGGCATTCCAAATGCAGAAGTTAAGATTCCTCGCGTGATGCCGTCTATCCATTTAGGGTGTTTGAAAAGCTGTCAGTACGCTTTCTACAAGCGAGAGGATAGACGTCAGCTTCTGCTGGAGGGCGGTGAGTAGTTGAAGAATATCTGTTAACGCTGGTGTAAAGGTGGTCGACCAGGCAGATGACGTCTCCGCTGGTGTTGGAGTCGGCGGATGGGCATGTAGTGCTTCGGAGTACGAGCGCTGTTGTCTTGTCTGTCGTAGAGTCACTCTGGGTGCTGGTTGTGGTCGAGAGGCGATTGTTTCCACAGGGAGAGGTGCCGCTTGTTGTTGGGTGGCCGGAATCGCTGCCATGGCCGAGTTCGTTAAAATTATAGGCCGTTGTGGGGTCGACTTCTTTGGTGTCCTTCTAGTATATTTCCGTAGGAGTTCTTGAAATTTGGAGCACCCCCCTGCGGGTTCGGGGGTAAGAATAGGCCCGCGGTATTCCTGCCTGTCGTAAGAGGCGACTACAAGGAGTCTCACACGTTTCGGCCTTCTGTGATGGTCCCCTCTTGGGTTTGACCTCCTTTTTTCCAAATTTCCGTTGTTACTGCGTGCCATTTGGGGAAGGACACCTTACATGGTGTTTTTCTATTGGTCCATCATGCACCACCATCTTGCATACTATCCATTGTCGTGTGGCGGGATTTACAGCCAACGTCTTCTTGCTTGCGTCCTTCTCATCTTGTGCGCAATCTTCTTCTTAGCGCCCACGACACCTGTGGACCCTTTAGACACCTAAAATCCAGCACGGTAGCCAGTCCGTTGTGGTGGGGTCGTCATGTACCCTCTTGGTGGTAGCCCCCTGACCACGCAGGGATCGCACTACAGATGCCAGAGCTGTTTCCTCCCCATGCATGCCAAGGAGTATGTGCCCATCTTGTCTGGGGCACGGGGACTCCGGGCAACGGGATATCGGCCAGGTACCCGTTGCTTTGGCTGGGTGGCGCCCTTGGGGAGAGCCCTCGTTCGGAGTAGGTGGCATCTGGGCGGATGTGGCGCAATGAAGCGCAATAAATCACACCAAGCTGGTGGTCGCACGGCCACCAGCGTCTCTAAGCGAGGTAGAGTCGACTTTGATGCTGCGCAATATGACCCTCAGACGTTCCCCTCGTTGGCTGCGCCATGGGATGGACGCCTATCTAGTGCCAAGCGGGAGCCTTACGTGCCGCAATACCTTGTCTGCAGCAGGACTGATGGTGACTCCTTTCTTATGACGAAGCCTATGTTTTTTGTGGAACACCTGGAGGATAAGTTTGGGGAAGTGGCGGGGTTGTCGAAAATGAGGAATGGGTCCATCCTCCTCAAGACGTCCTCCCCAGCCCACTCACGAGCGTTGCTCTTGTGTGATAAGCTGGGTGACGTCCCTGTTACAGTCACTCCCCACAGTAGCTTAAATATGGTCCAGGGGACTATTTACCATCGTGACATCTTGTTGCAATCCGATGACGAGCTGAGAGCCGACTTCGAACGACGTGGTGTGCATTTTGTCCGTCGTGTCCATCGAGGACCCAAGACTAACAGGGTGGCCACCAGTGCCTTTATCTTGGCCTTCGAGGGTGATGTCTTGCCCGAGAAGGTCGAGGTGATGGTTTACCGTTGTGACATCAAACCATACGTCCCTCCCCCGATGCGGTGTTTCCAGTGCTGGAAGTTTGGGCATATGTCCTCCCGTTGCCCATCCAGCGCTACATGTCGAGATTGCGGACGCCCCTCTCATCCCGATTCTCCATGTGCGCCTCCACCTGTATGTGTCAACTGTGGGGAGCACCACTCTCCATGCTCGCCGGATTGCCCCGTTCTTCATAAGGAGCGGAAGATCATGGAATTTAAGACCCTGGACCGGCTTACTTATCGAGAGGCAAAACTGAAGTATGAAAGGTTGTATCCTGCTTCCATTCGAACATCTTATGCTGCAGCCACGTTATCGTCACCCGCGCGAGCGACGTTTGTCGCCTCATCTGTGCCGCCTTCAGTGGGCCCTCGGGGCCGTGTATCTCTGTCTGCCCCCCTCATGCCCGGGGGCAAGCCTTCCTCTGTTGCCCCCTTAGCCGTTGGGGGCAAACCCTCTTCTGTCGCTCCCCCCACGCTTACTTCGGGAGTGACATCTGCTCCACAACCAGGAGGCTCGATCCCTCCCCCTCCTTCTCCGCCGGCGTTGCCTCCGCCGGTTCCTCTCTCACGGAAGGGGTCCCTCAGGGCTCTCCCTTCCTCCGTTTCTTCTCCTACCCAGCCGGATGTCAGCCAGTGGCTGAAGGTTCCGCCACCTGCTGGTCGTAGGGCTTCTGCGTCGTCTTCAGCCTCCGACGCTCCTTCAGAGAAGCTCTCCCAGCCCTCTCACCCTAAGGGCCGACGTGAGAAGAAGGAACGGCATGTGTCCAAGAAGAAGGACGTTCCGGCGGTTTCAGCACCGCCTGCTGTGCATAGTCCTGGCTCCGGGGATGAGGTGGAGATCCTCGCCTCTGCCGCGGATCTCGCCCTCACGGAACCCTTGGGGGCCTCTCCTATGGACTCAGCTGACTCTCCCCCGGTGGTGGCAGTTGACTCTGAGGCGCCGTCTGCCTCTTAGTCGCCTTCACGCCCTCCCAGTCCCTTCCTGCTTCCATTCTCCAGTGGAACTGCGGCGGTTATTTCCGCCACCTGCCTGAGCTCCGGATGCTTCTGAGTGATTCCCCTGTTCTCTGCATTGCTCTGCAGGAAACTTGGTTTCCTGCAATGCGGACCCCCGCCCTTCGCGGTTATCGGGGATACTATAAGAACCGTGTTGCCTGTCACCGAGCATCAGGTGGAGTTTGCCTCTTTGTTCACCACTCTGTCAGTAGCTCGCCAGTACCCCTTCAGACGCCTTTAGAGGCAGTCGCTGCCAGGGTTGAGCTCTCGCCGGCTGTTACAGTTTGCTCTGTTTACATTCCTCCGGATGGGGAGCTCCCCCGCCATGTCTTGGCTGCACTGCTGGCTCAACTCCCGCCACCTTTGCTGCTTATGGGCGATTTCAATGCCCACAACCCTCTATGGGGTGGGAATGTCTCCGATGACCGCGGTCGGGCCGTGGAGCATGTGTTGGCTCAGCTCGACCTTAGCCTCTTGAATACCGATGCTCCCACACATTTTAGTGTGGCCCATGGCTCTTTCTCGGCCATCGATCTCTCTCTTTGCAGCCCCGGACTTGTCCCATCCCTCCACTGGAGAGTGCATCCTGACCTGTGTGGTAGTGACCATTTTCCCATCTATTTGTCACTGCCCCAGTGTCATTCTTCTGGGCGCCTGCCCCGCTGGGCTCTCCACAGGGCTGACTGGCCGGCTTTTACTTCTGCTGCAACCATTGAGTCTCCCCCACAGGGTGACATTGACGGGGTGGTCCGTGGCATAACCACATCCATCATTTCGGCGGCCGAGGCTGCCATCCCCCGCTCTTCAGGACTTCCTCAGAGGAAGGCTGTACCCTGGTGGTCGCCGCAGATTGCTGAGGCTATTCGCGACCGTAGACGGGGTCTCCAGCGTCATAGGCGGCACCCGTCTCTGGAGACCCTCATCGCCTTTAAGAGGCTCCGTGCCTTGGCCCGTCGTCTTATTGCACAGCGTAAGCAGGAGTGCTGGGAGAGGTATGTCTCATCCTTGGGCTCGCGTGTCTCCCCCTCGCTCGTGTGGTCCCGGATCCGGCGGATTTATGGATACCAGACCCCTATGGGTGTACCTGGGCTCTCCTTGGACGGCGCTGTCTGCACGGACGCTGCCGCCATTGCTGAACAGCTTGCCGCGCACTTTGCGAAGAGCTCTGCGACTGCATCTTATCCCCAGCTTTTCGCTCTCTCAAGGAGCGATCCGAGCGGACGCAATTCTCATTTCCCACGCATCGTTCTGAACCATACAATGCTCCTTTCAGTGAGAGGGAATTCCTTGCTGCCCTCGCCGATTGCCCTGATACAGCACCAGGACCAGACTGCATCCACGCGCAGATGCTGAAGCATCTCTCCAGGGACTGCCAGAGACACATCCTCACCATCTTCAACCGCATTTGGAGCGAGGGCGTGTTCTCGTCGCAATGGCGAGAGGGTGTTGTTGTCCCCATCTTGAAGCCCGGTGCGGACCCACTGGCGGTGGACAGCTATCGTCCCATTACCCTCACCAACGTTTTGTGCAAATTGCTCGAACGTATGGTGGGGCGGCGTTTGTGTTGGGTCCTTGAGTTGCGTGGTCTCCTCGCTCCATCCCAGGGTGGCTTCCGTCGGGGCCGGTCTGCCACGGACAATTTGGTGCGGCTGGAATCTGCTATCCGTACGGTCTTTGCCTGACGTCAGCATCTTGTTGCTGTATTTTTTGATCTGCGGAAGGCGTATGACACCACATGGAGGCATCACATTCTTGCCACGCTGCATGCATGGGGTCTTCGTGGTCGGCTCCCGGCTTTTCTTCATACCTTTCTATTGCACCGCTCTTTCCGGGTGCAAGTCGGTGCCGCCTCTAGTTCATCTTATACGCAGGAAAATGGGGTCCCGCAGGGCTCGGTGTTGAGTGTGTCCTTATTTCTAGTGGCCATTAATGGTCTGGCTGCGGCCGTGGGGTCGTCGGTGTCTCCTTCCTTGTATGCTGACGACTTCTGCATCTCCTTTAGCTCCACGACTACGGGAGTCGCCGAACGCAGGCTGCAGGTAGCCGTTCGGAAGGCAGCATCATGGGCTCTGACTCACGGTTTTCAGTTCTCTGCAGCCAAGACTCGAGTTATGCACTTCTGCCGGCGTCGGACGGTCCACCCTCATCCTGAACTTTACCTCGACGGCCACCTGCTTGAAGTGGTGGACACTTGCCGCTTCTTGGGACTCGTGTTTGATGCCCGGCTCACATGGGTTCCTCATATTACTCAGCTGATGCAAAAGTGCTGGCGGCACCTCAACGCCCTCCGCTGCCTCAGCCACACATCGTGGGGTGCGGATCGCTGCACGCTGTTGCAATTATATAGAGCCCTTGTGCAGTCCAGGCTTGATTATAGGAGCCTGGCCTATGGGTCTGCATCCCCCTCAGTGTTGAAGTTGTTAGACCCCATCCATCACTGTGGGGTTCGGCTTGCAACTGGCGCATTTCGTACGAGCCCCGTGGATAGTCTCCTGGTGGAGGCCGGGGTTCCCCCGCTGCGGATTCGCCGCCATCGACTGCTCGCCGACTATGCTGTCCACGTTCATTGCTCGCCAGGCCATCCCAATCGTCGCCTGCTTTTCCCTGTCACGGTCCTCCATCTGCCCGAACGGCGACCTCGGTCTGGGCTTTCCATAGCTGTCCGCGTTCAGTCCCTGCTGTCCGAACTGGGGTCATTCCCTCTTCTGCCTCACTTCCGGGTCTGTGCACCTACGCCTCCCTGGTGTTTGCCCCGGCCGGCCGTCCGTCTGGACTTGGCACAGGGACCCAAGGCCTCGGTTCCGCCTGTAGCCCTCCGTCGCCGTTTTCTTGCGCTCCTCGCCTCATTTCCGGGCTGCGAGCCTGTCTACACTGATGGTTCCCTGGTTGAAGGTCGCACTGCCTATGCTTTTGCTCACGCTGGCCATGTTGAACAGCGCTCCTTGCCAGCTGGCTGTAGTGTTTTTACTGCAGAGCTGGTGGCCATCTTGCGCGCTCTTGAGCATATGCGTTCCTGCTCAGGTACGTCCATCGTCATCTGCAGTGACTCCCTGAGCAGCCTCCAGGCCATCGACCGCTGCTATCCCTCTTCTCCTCTGGTGTCCTCTATTCAGGAGTCTGTTTCCACCATTACCCGCTCTGGTCGTTCGGTGGTTTTTGTTTGGACGCCAGGTCACGTTGGCATCCCGGGGAACGAACATGTAGACAGGCTGGCCAAAGGGGCGATAGACGCCCCAGCTTTGGAGATCGGCCTTACGGCTCGCGACCAGCAGCTGGTCTTGCGCCGTAAGGTGCTTGGGATGTGGGCTGCTGAGTGGCGCGGCATGACAGCCCCGAATAAACTGTGGGCTGTCAAGGAGACGACCGATGTGTGGCGTTCCTCCCTGCGGGCTTCTCGCAGGGACTCTGTCGTCCTGTGTCGGCTGCGCATCGGCCATACATACCTGACGCACGGCCATCTGTTGCGTCAGGAGGATCCCCCCTTGTGTCGGTGTGGCTCCCGGCTGACGGTCGGCCACATTTTGCTGGAGTGTCCTCGACTGCGCACACTCCGGCAATCTTTTAGTCTCCCGGGCACTTTGGCTTTCGTTTTATCCGACGATGCCTCCGTGGCTGACAATGTTTTACATTTTATCCGTGGTAGTCCTTTTTATGGTTCGATTTAGGGAGGTGCCTGCAACTTTCCCTTTCTGTGTCTTTTGTCCTTGTGTCTGTTGCTGTTCTGGTGTGCCATCAGATGGTTGACTCTTTCCCTTTTTTGTTCTCGTGGTCAGTCAACCAGTCTCCGGCCGTCTGCCTTTCTTCTGTTCTTTCTGTCTGGTGTTTCTGTCCTGTTCTTGTCTGTAGTGTTTGTTGCTGCATTTGTGTTCTTTTAGCGCCTGGGGGGATGTCTCTTCCCCCTTTGGTTTTTACCAGCTCCATAGATTTTTGGCTCGCCTGATTTTGGAATGGGGGACTGATGACCTTAGCTGTTTAGTCCCCCTTAAACATCCCAACAACCACCACCACCTAGAAAGCGCGTCAGCGTTTGCATGTTGAGCTGTAGGGCGATACAGTATCTCATACTGGTATTGTGATAACAAAAGAGCCCAACGTTGTAGTCTCTGAGCTGTCCGCTGAGGAACTGGTTTAGACGTATGAAACAGTGACGTCAGGGGCTTGTGATCTGTTACTAAATAGAATGGTTTACCATAGAGGTAGTGATGGAATTTTGTGACACCGAACACAATAGCCAACGCTTCCTTGTCCAATTGGCTATAATTACACTGAGCTTTGTTTAGCAATTTAGATGCGAACGCAGTAGGACGTTCGGTGTTACCGACTCGGTGAGACAACACAGCACCGAGGCCGAAAGAAGAGGCATCACAAGCTAACACCAGAGACTTGTTAGGGTCGTAATGGACCAGACAACGATCATTCAATAAAGCCTCTTTAAGCTGCTGAAAGGCTGATTGGCAATCAGCTGACCACACAAACGGAACATTCTTACGGCGGAGACGATGCAACGGTGCAGCAGTCTATGATGCATTAGGTATAAACCTAATATAATATGTCAATTTGCCAAGCACTGCTCGCAATTCCTGCAGATTGCGAGAGGCGGGCAAATCACGAATAGCTGCTAAATGTGACTGGGAGGGATGAATGCCTTGAGCATTAATAACATGTCCCAGCTACTCCATCTCCGTAAGGAAAAATGAACATTTATCGATGTTGCAACGTAGGCCTGCCTGAGACAACACTGTAAACAAACTCTCCAAATTACGGAAATGTTTAGCAGGCGTCCGACCGGACACAACAATATCGTCTAAATAGTTGCAACACGATGGCACATTAGCCAGAAGTTGTGACAAAAAACGCTGAAAAACAGCTGGAGCTGACGCACAACCAAAAGGCAAACGCAGAAAACGGAACAACCCCAACGACGTGTTTATGACAAAATACTGTTGTGATTGCTCGTCGAGGGGCAATTGCAAATATGCTTCACGGAGATCAATTTTGGAAAAGAAACGAGCTTCCCATAACTTATCCATCAGCTCGTCCGGTCTAGGCAAAGGAAAAGAATCAATGACAGTATGAGGATTAACTGTCGACTTAAAATCAGCACACAAACGTAACTTGCCAGACGGTTTCTTTATAATAACTAAGGGAGAAGCCCACTAGCTCGCTGAAACGGGTTGAATAACACCGTTGTTTTGCCAACGACGAAGTTCATGTGCTACAGGTGCCCGGAGGGCGTGAGGCACTGGACGAGCACGAAAAAATCGAGGCTGAGCATTATCTTTTAACGTAATATGAGCGGCAAAGTTCGCAGCACAACCTAGTACGTCTTTAAATATGTCACTGTATTGTTTACACAAATCGGTTATGCTGTCTTGAGGAACAACAACAGAATTAATTTGCAACACATTGTCTTGGATAGACAGGTCAAAACAGTCTAATCCGAAAATGTTTACACTGTCTGTAGCGCGGAGCACTGTGAATGAAACTGTTTTTGTATTGCCACGAAATGTGGCTGGCACGCTACATACACCTAACACAGGAATTTGTTCTCCACTATAAGTAGCCAAAGAATGTTTTGCCGCTGAAAGTTTAGGGCGGCCGATAGCAGCATACGTAGCACTATTTATGAGAGTCACAGACGCACCAGTGTCTAATTGAAAATTGAAGGTCTTATCCTGGATGCGTAGCTTCACAAATAGTTTATTACACTGTCTCTGGATCGGGGCAGTGGAGGCGGAAGACACAAAATCAGCGCGTTTAGCGCGTGTTCGCTGCCTACGACAACTCGTGGGTTGGGCGGGTGGAACAACTCCCGCTTCACTTGCAGTCTGTACATTACGTGTTACAGCGTTTGAATTACGCTTGGGTCGCATAGCAGAGGGCTGGGTGGGTGGCTTATTGCGAACCAGTTTATTACCCACACGAACCGTGGAAGAGTCTTTAAACGCGACCTTCTGGGCGGGCTGGCTTTGAAGAACATGAATATCCATGGGCTAGGCAGCACTAGAATTGGTCTTGCGTTTACGCAAACAAACAGTCTGGATGTGTCCTTTCCTTTGACAAAAGTGACAAACCGCGTTTCTTAACGGGCAACGTTCACGAGGATGAGCAAGAACACACTTAGGGCAAGACTTAACTCTATCATTTTGCACACGCGGCTGACGAATGTGTTTAACACGACGCGGCCGACGAATGTGTTTAACATGACGCGGCCGGCTAGTATTTACAGTCTGGCTCTGCCGGTGGGGCCGCGGGCGTGACATAACTTGCTTCGCACAGGCAATTTGAGAAATACATGGCTGATCTAACTCACACTCAGCATAGTCAAAAGTATCTTGGGCTTCAATGATGTTCATCACAGTCTCTAATGACGGGTCAGGCAACTTTAAGATAGCAGCACGAATACGAGAATCTGCAATGTTTTGAGTAATAGCGTCTCGTAACATGACATCACTGTAGGAAGCTCCACACACACAATGAAATCGGCACTGACGGGTGAGGCCCCCTAAATCTGTTAACCACTGTTTTAGATTGATGTGGCAGTTTCTTTAATCTGAAGAACTTGAATCTGGCCGCTGCCACATGAACTCGCGACTCGAAATACTCAGCAAGCTTGTTAACAACAACGTCATAGTCTAAAGCTTCTGGCTTGGATTCCGGGAACAACTTACAAAGTAGTCGATAGACTTCCACGCCTGCAGTGGAAATTAAATAAAGCTGCCGCTCAGTACCCGTGAGTTTGTAGACTGTCATGTGCGCCTGCAACTGCGCGAAACATTCTCGCCATTCTTCTCTTGATGCATCAAAAGCACGGAAAGGTGGTGCTGCCTGTGCTTGTTCCTTTTGTGTTGGAGGATTAGCCGCTTGTTTGGCGATCGCTTCCACCAGACTTTGTATTTGCTGACACTGTAACAAGATCAAATGTTGTAATTCGGCAGACATAGTGAACACAAATTAAACCAGCCCCAAAATTTTATCGCAATAATTAGTATAACCAGAAACAAGTTGAACCAGCCCTGCACACGAGTTCGGAAGCCCTCGTCGCCAGTTTTGTGGCGGCGTTCGTAGCGACAAACAATTCGCTGTAGAAACGGCTTACGAAGTCACCGCCACACTTTTAATAGCGGGCCGACCGGTCCGCTGGAACAGTGAACAGAAAGATGAAAACCCAAACACTCTGATTAAATAAAAGTCGGTACTTATCTTTATTAACGGAGATACAGAAACACGGTAGAGAACTCCGTGTCTACAGAAATCTGTCTAGGTAGTCGAAGCGGCTAGGTCAACGTCGGCTGACGACAAACAACTACTCTGCTGTGATGAACACACAACTGACTAGCAAGTACACAATTCGGTGGCGAGTATACAACTGACTAGCAAGTACACAATTCGGTGGCGAGTATACAACTGAGCGGCGAATACAGAACTGTCCTAGCGCTCTTTTTT